>NW_010188905.1:0-18609 GCF_000695765.1 Mesitornis unicolor | reverse complement strand
GATTCTGTGAAAACTGAGCCCCACCGCTGGCTCCACTTGACAGTCACCCACCAGATGCTGGCAGTGGATAAATACAGATGTGCTTGGGTCTCTACAAGCTGGGAAACCCTCACCACTGCTATGCATGGACACAAACTCTACGTGAGAAGTTAGTGGCAGAAAAGCCATAAAGGAGAACCGAGAAATGGGTTACACATCAGGCTAAGCACTACAGCCTTATGATATGGTGCTCTAGTCTAACAGAAACACCAAATAACAGACGTACAAACACATCCCCAAATAGTTATCCTGACACATGACAGTGCTGAGGGGTGAGGCAAACCTCTCTACTTCTGTGTTAAGTCTGAGATGGAGGAAAAGACCTTTCCCAAGAGGTGGGAAGGGGAAATGTTGGGGGTGGATCTTTACGTGATTTTAAAGTAGTATTTCCATATAAATTAGCTTCTAAAGACGCAGAAACAGTCTCCCTTTCCAACACCAAGAAATAAGGTTCTCGCAAACTCTTCTACTTCTTTTTTTTTGCCTTTTGCATATGCGGAATCATTAACGGCTTCTCCATCTGCACTCACAATTGCTCCTAACATTTGCGCAGCCCGAAACAAAGCTGTTCTCAGTGAGCCGCAGTCCTCTCCTGGCAGCGTTCGGAAACGAAACGCCAAATCAGTCTGGTGACATCCCTGACCCACGACAACGCTGCGGGTTCTTGGAAGGAAATTCCTGGATGCAATCGATACGGTGCTATAAAACCCTGTCAGTTTTGCTATTGCTCAACAGAGGGATTGCATCAGCGAGGAAAAAGCGACAGAAAATTCCGTCCCAAGATATGGGATGGGATGGAAAAGGCTGGACTGCCACAGCTGCACGTGTGGCGGCAGCCGCAGGAATAAAACCCCAGGGGCGCCTGCAGGAAACACGCACTGTAAGAGAAGACTGCAAGGCAAGCCCTGCTCCTCCATCTCCTGAATTCCTACAGCTGGGAATGGGAAAAGAGCTTTCTTTCAGGAAAAAAAAACCACAACAGACTACACTATAATCTTATAGTTAAATATCACGTTAGGGTTCACTTTCCTCTCTCATTTTACCTGCTCTCTGCACAGTTCTCGTACATCCTTTCACTGATGATGGATAATTCACTTCTGAAGTCAGGACACACAGACAGGGGTTGTGAATGCAGACTTTCCAACAAAGAACACGCTCCCACCCATGCGGGATGGGAAAATTTTACTACCATTTCCAGCAAAAGGATATTGTCAGTGCATGTCCCAGTGGGCCGTGCTTAACTCACGCAAAGATGCTGTGTGTGCACGGCAGCCACGCGAGAAGGAGCGGCACGCAGCTAAAGGGCGCTGAAGTTTTCTGGTGAGACCGCATCTGGAATATTGTGTCCAGTTCTGGGCCCCTCAGTTCAAGAAGGACAGGAACTGCTGGAGAGAGTCCAGCGTAGGGCTACAAAGATGATGGAGGGAGTGGAGCATCTCCCTTATGAGGAGCGGCTGAGGGAGCTGGGGCTCTTTAGTTTGCAGAAGAGGAGACTGAGGGGAGACCTCATTCGTGTTTATAAATATTTAAAGGGTGAGTGTCACGAGGATGGAGCCAGGCTCTTCTCGGTGACAAACAATGATAGGACAAGGGGTAATGGGCACAAGCTGGAACACAGGAGGTTCCACTGAAATTGGAGAAGAAACTTCTTCTCAGTGAGGGTGACAGAGCCCTGGCCCAGGCTGCCCAGAGAGGTTGTGGAGTCTCCTTCTCTGCAGACATTCAAAACCCGCCTGGATGCCTTCCTGTGCAACCTCATCTGGGTGTTCCTGCTCCGGCAGGGGGATTGGACTGGATGAGCTTTGGAGGTCCCTTCCAATCCCTGACGTTCTGTGATTCTGTGAAATAACCGTGTTCCCTCTTTTGCCCTCCAATGTGACTCCACACTGGCAAGCCCTGACTTCTGCCGCTTTGGAAAGACCACTCACACTTTTTTATGAGATGTTTTTAGGAGGGCTACAGGCGTCTCCCCTAAGCTACCAGCAGCACCACACATTGGCACTCCTCTAATGCTCGCTATTGTCTCTGCTCCCACTTGTTTAAAATTCCTACGGGATACTGACATATTTCAATGGTACTTTAATAATAGCCTAATAATTGCTCCAGACAATAACTTACATTGTATTGAGACCTCGCCTGTGGGGGGGTGGGTAGGAGGGGTTGCCTTGGTAACAATGAAAAAATCATCCAGCAAATAGAGACTGGAAAGGACACGAGCTGATCCATTTGCTCCCTGCTCAGAAATCCGTGGGAAACAGTGACTCTGGCATGAAAGTAAGGCTCTTCTGGTCAGAATGGGTAAACAGCACTAAAACCAGCTTATCTGGACGTTTAATTAAGGCTTAGGTAAAGATGCCATTATGATTTATGCAGTAAGGGCCAAAGGGAGCAGACACTACAAATTTAGCGCGTTATCAAAACCGGTTCTCAGTTTCAGTAAGATGGGAGTTTGTTGTCTGAACAGCTTCGTTTTAAGTGCTGGAGAGAAGGTAATGAGGCCAGTAAACTCCAGTGCTCCAAGCCCGTTTTCTCTTTGCTCTACTTTGATCAAGTTGGCAGCTTTCTCTGAAAGACATCAATATTGTAATATATAGCAACTCAGACTCGGCTTTTAAAACATGGCAACGATTGCTACCGTACGGCTGAAAATAAACACGCACTTGCTTGCATTTGTCCTACAGAGCAGCAAAAAATACCTCCTGCAAGTGCAAGCAACCTAGCTAATCCCTGCATGCTGTTTCCTGCAGAAAAACAGGAAAAAGCATTCAAGAAGAGGGCTGTGGTTGTTACTGACATTACGGCTCACAGGTTCATGCTCCTCAAGATCAGGAAGCGGCAGCAGCAGACAGAGCAGACTGGCAGGCAGCAGCTCGCTCCGTCCAAGAGGAGATGATGGTAATGGATGTATTAAGGCCACTATGGCCAGCGAATCGCAGAGGCACGGCCGCAGCCAGGAGGCAGGCAGCAAAGCCACCACTGGAAACGTTCCCCTTCCACCTTCTCGTTAGTTGTGGCAAATGAAATGCATTTTCCACAAGCACAAGAGCCATGATAACTAATACGATTCCAGTCCCGTGGATGCCATTTTCTGTCCATCTGTTTCTGAGAAACTGTCAGTAGCCGGACAGACTGACAAATACCACAGACATCTACAAATCCACACGGCTCTTGATCTGGTGACCATGCGTAAGAGCGTTGGTGAAAATCAGGGGTGACAAAGGAAAACCAGGAACATCGTTTCTGGGATGATGGCCAGTGCACCACTGGGCACAGATGATCCATGGCCACGGAGGAGGAGGCCACAGGGAGGCTTTGACGCTGAAGAGCGAGGATGGGGAGCGGGAAGGCGTTGGAAGCGCTCTCATGTACCAGAGGGAGGAGGGAGCTATTGATGGCGGCTCACCCCCACGTAAAGGCCACCACAGCCGTGCACGAACAAGGCAGCTCAGAAAGGGACACAATAGGCAAGAAAAATCACTGGTGAGGAGGCAGGAGGCTCTCAAAGGCAAAGGACAAAGAGCTCTTCCTCAAAGGAAAATGGCACAAGCTGATAAAATGGATTCCTTCCAGCACGCGCTTTCTTCCCTGCAGCCAAGTAAAGGGGTTGGGTTTTCTTACTATTGCCCTTGGAAACGGGATCAGAATATGGATATTTAAAAGCACGTTCTGGCACAGACCCAGCTGCCTCGCCAGCAAGATTTTCAACCTCTAACACTGAGCAAAATGCTACTAATTGCAGAATTGTTCTTCCTTCAAAGAGTCGTTCCTGCGAAGCTTTACAAAACGAAAGACATCAGGTGAGGCCGGTACCATTTGTTTATTCTCTAAAATACTTGATGGCAGAAATTTAAACCTACGGGGACGAGAAAAGAAACAGCGTTCAGTACTAATTCCAGAGACCTCGTTTGATTTTGCATTTCGCATTTCAAGCCACCTGCAGAAAGCTGAAAGACAAGCTGTTAGTTCACCATGAGCTGGAAACACGGCACCAACGGGTAAGAAAAGGAAAATGAGGGTCGGAAAAGGGCCGGAAAGGTGAAGATCCCCTGCGACATCCTCATCGCGTTTTGCTGCATATCGGAAGATACCAGACCCCCTCAGAAAAGCACTGCCTCCTCTGCTATCAGGTGCATTTATCTGATGCATTCTCAAATGTGAGAAGGAAGCAGACTGATAATATTGCAGTTTAGTTTGGCCATTCAAATTGACTAACCAGTTCTACGGATAGGACTGAAAGGTCTTAACCGACAATAACTATGTGCAGATTTCTTTACTCCAGCCATCTGAGGGAAAAACCCCACAAGCCTTGTTATCCATGTTTCAAGGAAGTACTTAAGCCAGTCCTCTCTACCTTTGACATCCGTCCTCTGAAATTACAGACGCAGATGTCCCACAGGAGATAGGCATTTCTTCAATGAAATAGGTTTTCTTTTCAAATAAGCCAAATAAATCTTTTCAATACCTTTCTATATTCTTTCGGTATCACAATCAAGAAAATATATGAGGAATAAAAGACCACTTGGAAAAAAAAAATCCTAAAGACAGATAGATACACATACAAACATGTAAGACTTTTTTAAAACTAAGAACTCTTGAGAATAGTTCAGACCAATCCTCTAAGGAAGGGAATAGATGAGAGATGTCAGGACTGTGAGAAACTGCCATGGATACCGAGCAAATACCAACACCACAGTGCGGGGGAAAGGGTTTAAAGAAGGGACACAGTGTTTTAAGAGGTTCAAAGCTAAGTTGACATTACTAAGCACATTAAACAGCAGAAAACCAGGACATGAGAACATAGGGATATAATGGCAAGATTAGCCAATTACTGTGCTTTTGCAACAGTAGGAATGAAGCACGCTGCAGGGCAGTCTGAGGCAAAACCAGAACCCTCGAGGAAAGGACACCAGGTTCTTGAATATTAAGCAATGGAGAAAAACGCTTCTTTAGGAAAGAATTGATGCTAGAGCAGGTCTCTTCCATGGCAGTGCTGTGCTTCAGTGTAAAAATCATGAAAAACTGGCATCCAATTGATTAAATGATGAAATTTAACGAGATTTGCCTTGGGGTTTCGGTTTTGTTCTCTTAAAGCAGTACTGTTTAAGGTCAGGCACTCAACGGAAAATAAGAAAAATAAAAAGAGTGCACAGCTCTGTGAGCTGGAAAACATACCATGAGCACATACTGGAACTTGCACACCTTGTTCACAAATAAACTTGGATTACAAACCTTAAGCAAATATAATTAACACCACAGCTGGCAAGGAGCTCTAGCTTGGTAGACGTCTGAACTGGTGACTTCTGACAACCTGACCATTACAAAGAAGCTGGTAAACCCACCAGTTTGACCTTTCTGCTTCTGCACCCCAGGTCTTCACCCCGGTCCCTCCAGCATCTGCCCTTCTGCTGCTTCAACCCAACAATTCGCAGGGCTGAGCTTTGAACCAGCAAGCTGTCCCAGCTTCAAGAAAACAAGCAGACAACCCCCTTGCACTCCTGCCTCCTCTGCTCCTGCAGAGACAAATTCAAAACCAGAACTACTGTCTCTTTTGGGTTTTTTTTTTAAGGTTTTAAGCCAATCCAATCCTTTGCTTTGGCGCACAGCACAGCTGCACAGAGTGCCGTGCCAAAATTCAGGAGTGGGAATAACCAGGCTCAGGCAGAGTAGAGGGGGAAAAGCTTTCCTGAAGCCAGTGTTGCTGTTGCTTTGTGCTGTGAAACTGTGGCTCCAGCTTGCAGTGCTTAAAAGAAAAACAGGCTCCCTGATGGCAAGTGTACCAGACTGGGCAACGCATCTGTAACTACCTGGGTTTCCTTACGCTGCCGTGAACAGTGACCCACACGCTGGCAAAGGGAGCCCCATCGGGCAGGAGAAGACAGAGAGGCAAGACTTTTCACTGTTAAATCTGAAATTCAGATTGGTACAGCAAAACCATATGAGTCTAAACCAGTCTTTAAAATGTGTCTGAACTTACCAGGAGTAAGTCACCCTTGGAGATACTCAAAACCCTATTAGAAGAGGCCCTCGCTAACCTGATCTACATGGACCTGCATTGAGCATGATCTTGCACCAAACACCTCCCAAGGGCTCTTCATGTACATTATTCTGTGAAGTTGCAAGGCGTATCACAGAGTCACAGACTCTCAGGAGTTGGAAGGGACCTCCAAAGCTCATCCAGTCCAACCCCTGCCAGAGCAGGATCACCAGACCAGGTCACACAGGAAGGCGTCCAGGTGGGTTTTGAATGTCTGCAGAGAAGGAGACTCCACAACCTCTCTGGGCAGCCTGGGCCATGCTCTGGCACCCTCACAGTAAACAAGTTTTTCCTCATATTGAGATTGAACCTCTCATGTTCCAGCTTGCACCCACTGCCCCTCGTCCTATAATTTGACATCAGAGAGCAGAGCCTGGCTCCTTCCTCCTGACACTCGCCCTTTACAAATTTATAATCATTAATGAGGTCACCCCTCAGTCTCCTCTGCTCCAAGCTCAAGAGCCCCAGCTCCCTCAGCCGCTCCTCATAAGGGAGATGCTCCACTCCCTTGATCATCTTTGTAGCCCTACGCTGGATTCTCTCCAGAAGTTCATTTCCTTCTTGAACTGAGGGGACCAGAACTGGACACAATATTCCAGATGCGGTCTCACCAGGGCAGAGTAGAGGGGGAGGAGAACCTCTCTGCCCTACAACCACTCCCCTCCTGATACACCCCAGGATGGCATTGGCCTTCTTGGCTCAAGGGCACATTGCTGGCATTGAGTATCTTTCATTTCACATGCCAAATCTCAAAATTAAATAAACAAACAAACTTAATTCTTGGAGGTTGGACAGACTGCTCATCAGCTTTCTAGTTATGTCAAAGAATGGTCTGTGAACATAGGCTTGACACTCTATAGTTTTATTCTGCTGAGAATAAACTGTCTTTATGTTAAGGTTAATAAAAAAAAGGAATATGCCTCATGCTTTATGACTTCTCTCAATGTGATGAAGTAGAAGAAAAAAGGAGAAAGGTATTATTTGGGAAATCTCAAAGAACTTAAAGCAGAAAGGCAAACTTTATGCTTGTCTTTTCCCCCAATCTCCCCACCGTGGTTGCTTCTCTACATACCCCAGTATCTGCGGAAAGAAAACCTGCAAACCACCTTTAAAAATGTCATTCTGTTTACCAAAAAAGCACGCAGAGTACTGCTGTAGTCAGGAACAGTACATCACTGTTGTTTTAAAAGTGAAATTGCATTTGCTTGACTTCAAAGTGTCTTATCCAAACATGGAAATACCACAGGGGAAGAAAAATCAGCTCGTTCAGGATCAAAACTTGCAGCTCAGAAATCTGAGTTGAAGGTTTTAAGCCATAATCAGTCTAATGATTAAGAACGTTTATCTATGCTGTAAATAAAAAGCCAGCACAACACCTGAAACAAACCAAAACCCCTCGTGTGGAAGTGTAGTTTACTGTAAGGGCAAGAAATGTGTTATGGCATTTTGTCCACGGGCAGCATTAGCCAGAGCTTCACTGTGCTCCTGGCAAGGCTGAATTCTCACCGCCCGTGGATCTCCAGCGTAGAAAAACTTTGCCGTGGCACTGAAATAACACTCGTGGTACTGAGACAAGCATGCGTGGAACTGGACAGGCTTCACCAGCCTGTTTGCAAGGCTGTGCAGACAGTCACAATCTAACTGCTTTAATTGACAGAAATAAACACCCCATGTATTTCAAAGTAATTATCTAGATGAACGACCATGAAATACATTATTATCCTTAAGCCTACATTTATAGTACTCAGTCTTAAAACAGCACCTATGGCAATCCTGGCCAAGTCCATCTCTCAAAGCCTAAAATTACAGCCCTGCCTCTGCCCAGGGCTGCACCGCCAGTGAGAGCGGATCCTTGGATGCCTGTAACTCACTGCTGCAGAGAAAAGCTCTGATCCAGCTCAGCACATCGCACCCATCTCCATCCGAAACCTCCTTCTCCAAACTAACTTTCTGTTACAAAAGTAATTTGATTAGGAGTAATCTGTTCTGTTAACTGAAATTCTAGCTCGAATCCTATCAAGGGGAATGAGGAGTAGATCACCCCCTGACCCAACAGTGAGGAGGGACCTAAAAATATATATATATATCCTTCAACTTCCATCTAAAATTGGGAGCAGCGGGTCAATCCACTTCTAAGAATGAGGCAAGGCTGCCTCCTCAGCAGGATTGCAAAGCTCTGCCTGGCAGCAGGGTGACAATGGTGTGTGAGCAGCTACTCACGGCACGGGCTTGTTTCACTGGCACGTTGCTGCCAACCCCACACGGGGGCTGCCCATCTACCACTGAGGGGAACGCAGGTTTTTCCAAGCTACAAAGTCATTGGTGGAAGCCAGCAAAGGGAGGAAACTGAGTCTCAGTTTCTTTCACTTTTGCAAAAAGCAAGTTTGAGGGGCAGCGTGTTTGATGACAAACTGCTCCTGCGGCCTACGGGAGGGAGGTAAAACCGCGAGGGCATCAGAGCTTAAGGAAAGCTGTAATCACTTCCATGCTTATTGCTTCCAAACCTGATGAGTCCTCTGCAAGTTGCCTGACAGTTGCCAATCCCAAAGTAATGCTTACGTTGTGAATTTTTTATTTATGATGAACTGTTCTGCTGGAGGTGTTTTCAGTCTCCACGTGCCCACCGTGCAGGGCCAGCAAGGCACGAGGCACCAGTCCCAAGAGCTGGAGGCCTCAGAGGCAGAAGGGCGGGCACAAAACTCACCTGATGCCTGTGGTATAGCAACCAAACAGCAGATTGCCAATTAAAGCAATTAAACACAGAAGACAGCCGCTTTCATCTCACTGCCACCTTGTAACCTCCATCGGGACCCTACAGCAGAGAAAACGCTCCACATTTCTACTAGCAAAACTAAGGCTCTTCTGGAGTTAACCCTCGTATCTCCAACCAATGAGGGCATCTACTTTTTTGGGGGAAAAAAAAAACGGTATCCCACTTGCATGAGAGTGAAGTGGAAGGAGAGAAGCAGAGTTGTGTTGAGGGCCTCACTCACAGTGAGGAACGCATCTCCAGGGATCATTGAAGGAGGAAAGCTCCACAACCACGCAGTATTAGAGCAAGAATTGTGTTAGAGTCTTGTGAATCTGTCCAATGAGAACTATTTCTCCCTTGTGGTTAACAAGGGACAACAAGGCTACAGAAACTGAATATAAAACCCCTCAACATTTTAATGTGCGAGAGAAGCAGCAGTAAAGGTCTGGACTGCAGAGGAAACTCTGCCAAGACTTCATGTGCCATATGAAGGCTGTAACATCAAAAGCCCCTAAAACCAAAAAGGGAGATGGGAAGAAGAAGGCTTAGCCAAAGCACTACGTTTTAAAGCTGTCATCTTATTATCACAGTGTCATGAGTTGGAACAATATATGCATTTGAGGCATACTGGAAACTATGAGTTTAATTAAATGTATTGTGGAGAATGGTGCTGATGCTTTCAGAGTACTTTTTATGGTCCTAACACTGTGGCGACCCCAGAAGTGATATTCCCATCCAAGACTCCACCCCATACACAAACACAGGATTTCGTATTTGTGTATGCGTTTAAGCAGTAGGATGACCCAGGTTGAGAGCCAAAACAGAAGAAAGAATTCAGATTCATCTGGCGTGAAGAGACAGAGAAAGGACGAAAGATCAAAAAACCCCCAACCGCTTAGATGCGAGGAGCAAGGTAAGAGCTAAGTCCTCCTGTGAAAGTAGAGGTCAACACAACCTCCTCTCCTGCCACTGGTTTGGCCTTTATCATGGTCACTCACACTTGTGATAGTTTTACTAAGTATTACTGCTCTTTTAACTTCCAGAGAAGGGCTGGCACATGGGAAGTCTGCCTAATACCGAGAAAGGAGCAGGAGGCATGAGTGTGCATGCATGGAGAGACCTTTCAGCGTCGCTCTGAAATGAGTCATGGAGAACACGGGCAGGGTCATTTCCTGGCCAACCTTTCGGCTGCAGCACACGCAGTACTTGTACACACAAAACAAAGAATATACGACTGAGGCGCCTTGAAAATTTAAGTCAGACAAACCACCTGCCCAAGCCTTCACCTAAGTGATAAAAGTTCAGCAGTTAAAGTATCTGCTCTCACACCAAAAAGACACACACACACAACTCCCCCTTCCTCCCCAAAAAGCACCACATAACCAGGTACAGAGGTTACTCCTGAATTAGTTCAATGCGGGGAGAGAGCAGAACCACCTTACTTCACATTTTGCTATAAAAAACCCATATCGTGTAAAACAGGGTCTAGTTATCAAGAGAGAGGATGAAACCCTGGCTATCCACAGACTCACATTACAGACTCATATAATAGCTCAGCAAACCAGCTAGCAGAGCACCGTGATGGTGGAGGTGTAACTGGGAATACACCAAGCTGGTGTGGTATTTTTCTAAAACAAACAAAAATCGTCTAAGAAAGGTATCAGTTTGAGATGTCCCTACGCACTTAAATATGCAACACCAGAAAAGAATAAAATCTTTAATATTTAATAACCTTAAAGGAAAAATTGCAATTAGCCTAAGAGAAGATGTGCTTACTTGTGGCACTCAGGAGAGGAAGCTTTGAACACACTGCAGGATCACTGTTCTGGTGCTGTAGGATTGCATCCTCAAGACTCAAACACTAAAGCTTTGATTTCTTCTGTCTTCTTTCCAAGGTCACAAGGTGAGATGTGTTTATTTTGATTAGAACTGCCACATTGAGTCAATACCACAAGCCCACCACACCAGTTTAGATTTTCAGTTGTCAATCCACAACTTTCTGCTGGGCTTCCATTTCTTCAGAGCCCAGGACAAATATTTTTCAGGAAGAGGTAAGCCAGGCACTGCGTTTGGTAAGACAGACACAACAGTCATAGCTTGAAGGTTCAGAACAGAGTTTCCCACTGCCTTTTAACCAGATCTTTGCATGTCTTTTCCTTTTTTATGGGATTTGTTTCAAGATAGGGGACTTATAACCAAGAAACAGTTCAAACAACCTGACTCCTTCAGAAGCCTGTAGCAGCTTGGAGTTTTCAGGGTGTTCTCCAGTATCCAGACCTTTCTCTTCACAGCACGTGCAGCCACCAACCATCAGACTTCCAGTGTTTGCGAACATTTACTTGGTTGAATTACTTATTTCTTTTTTGAGTATACAGCATTTATTTGATCCATTCAACTTCTACAATCACAGCAAGTGGCATTTAGTTCATCTTCTGTGCAGATGCATAAAATTTAGGAGGGCGGGAGGGAGGCAAGCAGAATTTAACAGCAGCTGGTAATACCACCAGTTTAATACCGAGTTAGAAATTTAAAGGTAAACATTGAAGCCTACTACGTTACCTAAATAACAGTCTATTGAGGACTGTTAAAGTGAAGAAGAACAAATGCATCAAAGTGAGGAACCACAAATCATTAGCAGTAGCAAAGAGCTACCTAATAGCAAAGGAAAAAAAAATATATATATACATTAACATCTCAAAATCTCCCCTGGGCTCAGCTAATTGGTATGATCAATTCTGGTTTGTTCACAAGAGCCTGGACAGCCAGCCAGAGGCGGGTAAGGAAAGAACGAAGCACGGGAGATGCAACTTTAATGAGCTTTTAAACAGTTAAGACAGCATCCCAACCCACAGGCAGGTGCACTGCAGCCCTGGAGACCATCCTGACCAGCACGGCTCCCCACCTGACAAACAGCCGGGCAGAGCCATGAGCGTGCATTCATCTCCTGATGAATGAGAATTACCCAATTCGTATCAGCCAGCACCAAGAAAGACGCTCCCCGAAGCCAGCCGCTGCTACCCTGACTGCAGTCGGCTTTAACAAGTGGCTGATTAGACAAGCCAAAAGCACCCAGGCTCACATCATTAAAGGAGAGCCACAACAGCTCTTGGGGACAAACTCGGGCGTATTTTGAATATTTAAAGGCAGGCATGCCATCTCACCTACATTTTACCCAAAGTGTCTCTCAAAGGGAGAGCTTTTGTATTGTCTGATATGCAATCAGACCAGACAAAGGTTATCAGCAGCCCTTCACTCTTGAACATCTCACCAAGATGCCCTGCCTGCTAGACTGCTTTGGGGATGGAAAGGAGCTGCAGAGCCAGCTGGGACAACTGTGCTGCTTCCAATGATAGACAATGTGGTAATAAGATAATTCACCATCCTTCAGGAGCAAAGAACTTCCTATAGCACTTATTAAACTCCCGAAATACTGGGATTTATTTGAGGAAATGGGTTCATTTGATTTCTGAACGCTACGTACCAAGATCAGGAAACAATAAAACACTTGGACGTATTTTTGCAGCGCAGATGACACAAAAACTTACAGTCCTCTTATCCTCTAAAGTATGGGTAAGATCACAGTGTCCTTGTTCTTTTCTTCACACAACCTGGTCAATCCAAAACCAAGGTGCTACATACACCCCATTCCCTACCACTGCCCACAGCTCCATCATCCTTGCCTCAGCACCACATCCCCAGCCCACCTTGCCAGCTGTATTACAAGAACTGCCACACCAAGTTAGGCAAAAAGCTGTGTCAGCCCAGTAGCTCATCCCCAATGCTATCCAAAAATGGTTATCCAGGAAAGAATGCAAAGACCAGACAACCATGTAAATGAAGCTTCCTCTAAAAAACCTCTCCAGAAATAGCTATTTGTGGTCGAGGGGCTTCCTGACTTCATGTTTGGTGCTTAAATATATTTGTCTCCTACGGAATGTGTTGAATTTTTGGAGCTCACAAACTCCTATCATCCTCTAGACCTGTAACAAGAAGTTTCCTACTCCTCCTTTTGCTCTGCATCTGGCATCTGCTACTTCCATTTGATGTCCTCAAGTCCTTGTTTAGGAAAAAAGAAAAAAACCTTCCGTCTTTGTAATCACATCAACCTCTCTCAGATCTCTTATTCAAGGCTGAAGAGCACTAATGAGCACAATCACACAGGAGTGATTACACCTTTATTCATCTTCATCATCCTTCGTTGCACCTTCTCCAGCTTTGCTATAAGCCTTCTGCTGCAGGATATCCAACACCAGAGATGCACCCAACTGGTCTGATAAAGGAAATCCCTTCTTCTCCCAGCAGTCTTGCTCTGACCTGATTTCACTTCTCCAACCCTGACACCCACTGTGTCTGCTTCAGGTGCAAAGTCAAGGCCTGTGCATCAAGGCCAGCTCCTGATGAGAGCTCAGCTACATCCACAGCTGTGCATTTCCACACTTCACCACCACCTCACATCCAACACAACGCCCAGGACGAAACACACAGCAATTCAATACAAAATACCGCCAGCCAAAAGAAAAAGACCGGCTGTAGATAAACCAGGAGGGACTTATTTGGTATCCGTCTTCCTCATGCACTGTCAGTTTCTAAGGGTCTCTTTCAATCATTTGAGTGTGCTGTCCTTGATAAAACATCAGCCAAAACTGTGAAAATAACATGCAAGAAAGTTGATATCGTTTCTTGATCTCCATTTCCACAGTTGGGTAGCTATTATAGCAACATTTTGTTCTTTCACGGGGATGCGAGAGACTACTTGCATAAAATTCAGCTTACTACGATTAATAATCAAAGTGATAAGTCAACATAAAGGAAGCAGACAGAACGCTGAATCCACTCTGAATCCTCATGTTTAGCCAAAAGAAAATGAAACACAGATACTGCTAATAACTCAGACTCCCCATATGCACACACCTTGAACATTCAGCACTTCCATACAAAGCGCTGACGCATTGCAAAGCCATAGCATCCTCCCAAGTCTACCACTATACTTCCAAGTGGAGTTCTTGTCTTTTCTGAAACAACTTCCTCTGGTATACATAAAAAGAACAACATTCAGAGTTATTAAAAAAAACTGTATTCAAATAACTACACCATTAAATGTCTCCACTGAGCACGCATCTTCACGTCTCAAGTGCAGTACACCTGGATCTGTATTCAGACAGCAAGGAGAAGTGAAGGACGTGGCAGACCGAGGCGGGCTCTGGCACGGGTGGGAGGCAAGGCAGAGCTCTGCAATCAGCCGGCTGGAAAGCTCAAGGTAAAAAGTTTTACCATGGTGATATCAGAGATGAAAAAAACCGCAGCAGCAAGTGCTATATTTAATGCATGCTTGGTGTAAATAAAGTCTATTCCTTTTCAGGTCTATACTAGCTGTATGGTCAGGCAACTCTCCCAGCCCCCAATAAGCTTTTTCTTCTTTCTTTCCTCTTCTGTTTCTCTCTTACTTCTGTGACTGCTGTTCTAATTCCTCAGTTTCCAGGGAGATGACAGCAGGATCTACAACAAAGGATACATTAAGGAAAGATAATAAACTACATAGTGCAACTTCAACCCACACAGACGTCATCCTCCCAATCCACCTGTGCCTGGAATCCAGCTGCCGTTACACGGTTTCCTGCCTCCTCTTTCTTAAGGATTGATAACAAGAAGGGTTTGGTGAATGCTTTCACATTTCACTTGCAAAAACAAAAGCGAGAAAGCCAGGGCACGAACTCAATTCTTTACTGCAGAAGAGGAAATCCAAACACTTAGCGCACTTTTCAAGCGTAAAAAGACTCTTGCTCCAATGTCAACTCCAACAAGATTGCTGTCCCAAGAGCACTGCTGTTCCTCCAAGCATTCAGGTGAAAAGACGGCCTCTCTGAAAGACATTTGTCATTTGTGGCTGCTAAGGACAACGCAGCGCTGCTCCCGCCTCTGCACAAACCCCTTCACAAAATTATCTCTGGTACCACGAAGGGTTCTCTGCGTTTCAATGAGATGCCCTTTAAACCCCCCACTTACATAGGGTTCACATCCCAGCACGTAAAAAAGCAGAATTCCTCTCTTCCCTTCTCTCAGGTTATTTGCTGCAAAATGTCACAACATCCGAAGTCAAAAGGAAGCATCTGATGACTTCTCAGGGCCACAGAGCTACCTGGCTTCCCACCACCCAGCTGGAAGAAAGCTTCAAGGCGTTCGGGGTTTAGATGTTCTAAACTGAAAAACAGTACAGTTACGATGTGACAGAAAAAAACATAAGATCCACTGTATTGTTTAAACACCACCTACTCCAGCTGCTCTGCAAATTTCAGCCAGTTACCAGGGAGCGCACCCACAAGACGTGAAGGAATGCAAGTCTAAGGCATCCCTCGGACCTTGAATTCTCATGCCAGATATCTGGCATTTGAACAAGAACACTGTTCTGACAAATCCAAGTTCTCCTGTTCTTTGGGTTTATCCTCAGACTCCGCTTCTGCCCAGTATCAGAGGGCTCACACACGCACTTGTGTGTGCGCATCCCCGTGCATCAGTACAGACACGCACACGAGCGCTTTCTTCCAAAGGATGCCATGGATTAAATCCTCGTAGCATATTTAAAACCACTGCTAAGGTCACTCCTGCTATGCCTTCGCAAACGAAGCCTGCGTTTTCCAGGAACACAGCCAAACAAAAATATATATCCTTCCACTGCTTTCCAACAGAAGAGTTCTTTGAAAGGCATTTCCTCATTCTTGATGTTGGCTTTTACTAGGCCTCTCAAATTTTCACCATCACTCTGAACTAACTGACAGCCGTGTGTGGTAGCATAAGACAAACTAGTTTCCTAAAGTATTTCTTCATTTTCCTACTGACATTTCCTTCGTTGGAAATTCCTCATTTCCAGCACTTTCTGGTATTTTGGAGGCCATCCAAAAGACTAAGATCCAGAAAAAAGCTTTGTTTGTTGCTGAGCTGAAGGTATCTTGTAGGTATTGATTTCACATTGGCTTTTACAGAAGGTTTCAGTGACAGCTGTATCAACAGCAATGGGATATCCTGGCCATGGATGTATTCACTATCACATATAACACCTTTTCTTGAGAACTTGACTTTTCCAGGTATGGAAGAGAGCAGATGTGAGAGTTTTAACTAATGGCTCCTTGTGTAAAGTTCAGGGTGTTTGAAAAGCAGCTCCCAAGAAGATTACCGGTAGGATATTTCAGGAAGAAGGTCCCCAAGGCAGACTGTTTTAATGCTTGAACAGCACCACAGACATATGCCATGCTTCTTAGAGGGCCCTAGAAAACCTGCCCAGGTGGAACGAAGATGCATTTGTCTGGGATCTCCAGCAGTCTCAGAGAAGTTGCAGCCAACGTGTAGGATGCTCCCCCAAAACACCAGACTCACAGCTTTTTTTACTGCCCACGTGCCCTGATGATGATGCACAGCAAATCTGATGCATCTTGAACGCAGCAAAGCCTGACGTTCTGGACACAAGTGTGGCATCAGCCAGGGCAGAGGTAGGAGAAGCTGGAAAGGAGCTCTTACCTAAGTTAAAGAAAAAGCACTACAGCAAGTGGAAAAACTCCACACGCTTGTACTTAGGGCAAGTCAGATACTTCCTGCACTAGATCCCATCTCCAGCATCACTCCATCTGGGGTTTCTGGGAACACGTTTGGATGATGGAAGTCCATCATAATACTCCTAAAGGCGGTTTCAAAGGAAAAAAAGACCAGCAAATTTTGAGGGCCCTCTTCCATGCCCTGTGGAAGCCCTCAGGAGCTTGGTACCATGAGCTGGATGAATACCTGAGCCCTTTCACCTTACAATGTAATGAAAAATATTTATGAAGAAATGTCTGGTGAAAATCCAAAGGTCACAGTCAAACTAAGTTTCTGGATATGCCCTTACCTTTCTTCCCCAATTTTGAGGTTTACAGAGAGCAAACAGTCGTTTTACCCCAAGATATTAGTATCTCAGCCTCAACAAAATTACTTGAAAATCTTCAAAGTCACCTCTGCACCATCTCCCCATCAGCCCTGGACATGAGGCAGCAATCTGCAAGGGGAACTGCACCTGCTGTCACACTGGAGCAATGAACAGAGTTTTCAAATGCTGCACACTCTAAAGGGTCTCCCTGCAGCCGTGTCCTTCAAATCCTCGTACCGTGTGGCTTCACATAACCCGCAGACAATGAGATAGTGTTATAAATAGCAGCAGCGTGTTGTAGCTGTTTGCCTCAGTAAATTCCACAGTGAATAAGACTCGGTGACTCAAGGCTAAACGGCACTTGATTCAATAGTCATGGGAAAACAGTTTAAAACAAGAAGCGAGACATTGCTTTTCCATCCGTACCCAAAAGCCATGCCCCTCTCATCTGTCCACAAAGGACAGCTGAAGGACAGCGAGAAAGCTGCGCGCTGCTGCCAGGGCCTCATCCCCAAGCCAAACCCCTTGCACGTTCATTGGGTCTGCTTCTCCATCCCTCCAGTCTTACAGATTGAATAAACTCAAAGTGTTCCTTTTCTGAAGCTGTATTTTCTTGTTGCTGAACCAAAGATGTAAAAGCTTCAGGGAAATCTTTTCCATGGACACACAGAGTCAAGATGTGCTTCAAAGACACAGCTATTCCTAGCTTACCATGGAGAAAAAAAAAATTGCTATCTTCCCCAAGAAGCTGTACCCATGACCACTGTAACGACGTGCAAAAGAACCAACAAAGATCCCACCTGAGCCACAATCCAATAGTTAATGATTAAATATTTTCCATTTTAAAAGCTTCCTGCATCACTTTTCTTCTGGTACAGTACCCAACACTGGTGTTACTGAAGGCACAGATCACAGGATAAGCACAAACAAGTCAGAACAATAAGACACACTATTACCATGACATCTCAAATATAAATTTCAAGCTGCATTACAAAAGCGAGCATTGTTAACTTCTGATCCACTTCTGCGCTGAACGCTGTAATTTACCTTCATTCTGGCTATGGAGATAAGCCAGCCAGCCACAACAGCATTACAAAATCATACGGCCAGCCAAAGCCAGTAGCAGTAATAGCTGTGTCTAAGTGGAGGGCTACGAGAAGACAAACAGCCTGCTTGGAGCTCTTCACATTTAGGGGATCATGAGAGGCATGCTTATACCTGATATACACTCATATTTTGCACGTGGAACTTGGGAATATTATCCCTCCAGTTACTACATGAGAGAGTAACTCCGGGCAATGGTATTCTGGAGAAGCAGTACCTACCTGGCCTGCTATGGTCACTTCCAAAGGTGACCTGGCACACTGGCCAAAGGCACAGAGACAACACAGAAATACCACAGAACATTGATGCAAATGGCATTCGTTACTGAATCAACTGTTAAAACACAGAGCATGGACAAGCAGGGCAACAAACTGATTGTGGCTGTGAGCAAAGAAACCTTAAGGAACTGAAATTAAGACAGCAACCCTCAAGCTCACTTCCACAGTGTGTCTACTACACTGCTGACTTGACAGGGAAGGACTCCCTAAAGAGCTAAAGAAATTCCTGTGTCATAAACACCAAGGGCTTAAGACAAAAAGAAGATCAACACAGAGAAGGTAAACTTCAAGAACAGCACTGCTTGGTTAAAGTACACAGATCTGGGCTCAAAAAGATCACGGTTCGTAACCAAATCTGACTAACAGCTTTCACAGACGCTGTCAACAGTCACATCTTGCAGATTAAAATGCAGCTGTCCTGCCAGCTCTCAAGGCAACATCTTAGTCCCCAGTTCTAGCACTAACTCAGGTGCAGACTTCAGATCGAGTGCACCCTCAGCAAGTTTGCAGA
>NW_010188904.1:0-5052 GCF_000695765.1 Mesitornis unicolor | reverse complement strand
ATGGGCTGAGGAGAGAATCCAAGGGGGTCCCGTAGGCTGGTGCCTGCAGCGAGGAAGGATCCTTCTGAGCTGTCCCCGACAGCAGACACCAGCACACGGTGCCAGGAGCTCAGTGCCTCTGTCAGCCACGTGCGTGAGCTGCTGGGAATCCTTGCGGTGGAGGACCACCGAGGTGACTGCTGACAAGGCAGAGAAAACAGCTTAGGCGTGATCAAGGTCGTTGGTTTCAAGAGATGCGGTGAGTCCTACATTCTCTTCTGCATGTGCCGGCTGACTTCTGATGTCCCTGTTCTTAATTTTTTTCCCAAATTACTTTTGCTTTTAAAAATGTTCTTTTTGTCTGCTTGTCTCTTGTTTGCAGTGTTTATCAGTTCACTCGTCTATCATTAGTGCTGTTTCTTTTTAAAATACTTCTGTGTACCTCTTCCCTGTTTGCTGCCATTATTTTTTGATTATGTCTTGTCTGTTCTTGGTGCTCTCAATTTTTAGATTTACTTTCTACATCTCTCTTAATTTTTTTGTAGTCCTCTATACCTATTTTTAAATTATTTTCTGCCTGTCTTGAACCCCCTTTGATTACAAAATTAACGTTGCATGGTTTTGTGTCTCTAATTTTTTTCTTGATTTCTCCTAGTTCTTGTTGATTTTAAATGTTCTACATCTACTGTTATCCAGTTCAGTGTCTTTATTTTTGTATTATTTTTTGTCCTTCTTTAGTGCTGCCTTTTCAGAAAGTTTCCTTCTGTGTCTCTGCTCTAGTTGTGTGTCTCTGTTTGCTGTGGGGAGGAGCTGTGGGGCTGGGGCCGCTCCCCACAGTCAGCAGCTGTGGGGCTGGGGCAGCCCAGGTGGGAGCCATGAGTGAGGATGGGAGCTGATGAGTTAAAAGGCTGCAGGTGGAGCTGGGCCAGCCAGTGAGAGTCCAGATCTTCCTTGTGCTCTGTGGTGAGTCCTTCACTTTTTTCTTGTGTGCTCTTTTTTTCTGTTGGGTTTTTTTTCTCCCTTTGCCAACATTTAATGATGTTATTTGCTGTATGTTCTGTTTAAGAAGATTAGGAGGCAGGAGCAGCCCCTCCTGGGCCATGGCCTCTATCCAGGGAGCTCCTTCTGCTCCTGGGCTGCTCTGGTCTCAGTGCTCTGCTGTTCCTTCAGCTGAAGACAACTTGGAGCTGGCTCAGCTCTTTGAGCAGGGGTGTTTTGAGATGCATAGTATGTGGTGTTTGAGGTTTGGTTTTGTTTTGGAGTTCTTTCTTTTTTTTTTCTTGTTATTGTAGGTTTATTGTATTTCATTTGAATTCCAGTCTTTATTGAAGATGGTACCTTGTTTTTTGGTTAGGGTTGCTGTTTTTTCTTTTTCCAGCAGATTTGTTCAATGCTGAGCAAGTTGCCGATACCATCACTTTTCATTGGACTGATGCTGAGATCATCTAGTAGAGCATAAGGTGAGCATTTTGTATTCATCTGTATACGGGGTTTTAGCATTTCTTAATAAAGCAGCAGGGAGATAGGGCTCGGTGTCTCCCTGGGTAGGGGACAGCTCAACCCTTTTCAGAACACCCACAGAGTACATGCTGTTCCCTAGAATGCCTGCAGCTTGTGGCAGGCCTCTTGTGGTTTATAAGTCTCAGAACTTTACATAATTTTTAACCTTCTACCTGTGCTTGGAGTCTGTGAGAAGGCTGTAGGTGGGAGCTGACCACAGAACACAGGACACAGTTCAGAAGAGCAGCTCCCGAGGTGTGGCCAATGTCAGGGGGCTCAGGGGTGCAAATAAGGGAAGGAGCTGTTGGGAAGCTGTGGGGTTGCTTCCCTGACACTTCAGAAGAAGAAAGGGGGTTTCTAAAGCTCTGAGAGTGGAGGCTGGTTGGGAAAGGGAGGAGGACTTGTCTGCTTCTGTGTGGTTTAGCAGTTGGATTTTCATGTTGACGAGGTCTGCTGTGTTTTATTTTCCTCCCAGGTGATGGGAGGTACAACAAAGTCACAAGAGATATGGCGTAAACCACCTGGGCCTCCGCATTTCTGTGTGTGCGGAGCAGAACATCAGGTGAATCTCATTTTGTCTTGTCACAAGTAATCATCTCATGAGCTGGGGTGGGTGTACCTTTTCCTTTTAATCTTTCAGGTGCTGCAAGCAGCTTTGGAGGAGTAGCAGCCACATCCTGGTTATTGGTCCCAGAAAAGTTGAGGTGATTGTTGGACTGGATTGTTGCCTCTTGCTTTGCAGTGGATTGGACTGCATTGAATTATTGCCTCATTTATTGTTGCCTCTTGCTTTGAATTATTGCCTCTTCTTTTGTGTTCCATTGCATTGTCTTATTGTCTCTTGGATTAATCTATTATCCTGTAATATTGCCTCTTGGATGATTGAACTGGATTGGATTATTGCCTCTTGTTATGTGTTGCGTTGTATTGAATTCTTGGCTCTTGTATAATTGCCTATTGTATTTAATTGCATTATTGCCTCTTATTATTGCTTCTTGCTTTGTAGTGTATTGTATTATTGCTTTTTGCATCGAGTGCTTTCTTCTTGTTTTGCATTGTGTTGCTTTGCCTTTGTATTATTGCCTCATTTATTATTGTTTCTTGATTTGAACTATTGCCTCTTGTTTTGCGTTCCATGGCATTGTCGTCTTATGTCTTGGATTAATGTGTTATGTTGGATTAGCGCCTCTTGGATTAGTGTTGTGAATTATTGCGCCTTGCCTTGTTTTGTCTTGCATTGTATTATTGCCTATTGTGTTGCATTATTTCTTCTTGCTTTGCATTGTGTTGTGTTGAATTCACAGAATCACAGAATGTTAGGAGTTGGAAGGGACCTCGAAAGGTCATCCAGTCCAAGCCCCCTGCCAGAGCAGGATCACCCAGACCAGGTTGCAGAGGAACGCATCCAGGGGGCTTTTGAATGTCTCCAGAGAAGGAGACTCCACAACCTCTCTGGGCAGCCTGGGCCATGCTCTGTAATCCTTCCAGTAAAAAAGATATTTTTCTCATGATCAGATTGACCCTCCTATGCTCCAGTTTGCACCCATTGCCCCTTGTCCCATCATTGGCTGTCACTGAGAAGAGCCTGGCTCCTTCCTTCTGCTACTCACCCTTTACAAACTGATACCCATGATTGAGGGCACCCCTCAGTCTCCTCTGCTCCAAGCTAAAGAGCCCCAGCTCCCTCAGCTGCTTCTCATAAGGAAGGTGTTCCACTCCCTCCACCATCTTTGTGGCTCTGCACTGGACTCTTTTGAGCAATTCCCTGTCCTTCTTGAACTGAGGGGCCCAGAACTAAACACAATATTCCGGGTGTAGTCTCAGCAGGGCAGAGTAGAGGGTCAGGAGAGCCTCTCTTGGCCTACAACCACCTCTTCTCATACATCCCAGGATGCCACTGGCCTTCTTGGCTCAAGGGCGCGTTGCTGGCTTATGGGCATCCTGCTGTCCACCAACACCCCCAGGTCCTTTTCTGCCTGGCAGCTCCAGCCACTCGTCCCCAAGCCTGTAGCGCTGCATGGGGTTATTGCGACCAAACTGTGGGACCCGGCACTTGGCCTTGTTGAAGCTCATCCAATTGGCCTCAGCCCATGGATTCAGCCTATCCAGGTCCCTCTGCAGGGCCTTCCTACCCTCAGGCAGATCAACACTCCCTCCCAACTCAGTGTAATCTGCAAACTTGCTGAGGGAGCACTCAATCCCCTCATCCAGATCATTGGTAAAGATGTTAAACAGGACTGGCCCCAAAACCGAGCCCTGGGGAATACCGCTTGTGACTGGTTGCCAGCTGGATTTATTGCCTCTTACATTAATGTACCATATTTGATTGGAGTATAGAGTGTCAGATTACTGGGCTGAATTTCTTTTTCTTGAATTATTGCATGGATTGGATTCTTGCCTCAGGATCCCTGTGACTCGATTGAGATTGCTTACTCAGAGGCAGAGGGACGAGCTGTGTGCCAGCAATGATGGAGAGGTAGGGAGCTTAGCACTGTTGCAAGGTGGGTTGGCCCGTGTCTTTGGAGGGAATTGGATTACTGGATGGGATTATTGTCGTGCATTGGACTGGAATGTTGGATGGGATTGCAATGGGTTATTGTTTTGCATTGGATTCTTGGAGTTGGATTGGATTTTTGGATGGGAATGTTGAATGGGATAGCATTGGATTGTTGCATTGTTTTGTTGGACAAGATGTCATTAGATTGTTGGATTGGATTTATTGCTGAATGGATTGGTTTTTTTCTTCTTGAATTGTATTGATTGGATTGGATTTTTGTCTCAGAAGCAGGGTGACTTCTTTGAGTTTGCTTTTTCCGAGGCAGGGGGATCGAGTGTTGCGCTAGCGGCCATAGAGATGATGGGAGCTGAGCACCGTGAGAAGATGGATCAGCCTGTGTCTTTGGAGGGAGGGTGCGACTGGTCGCTTTATGATCAGCTGCTTCATTTTGGATGATCTTTTTCTTTCTGCAGGTGCAAAATGGTGAGTGAAGTGGGATATTGGCGCAGGAGGCAACTCGAGCAAGGTGAGCTGTGACTGGTGCATTGGGGTATAGGTTTATTTTGCAGGCGTTGCATTGTGGGTGAAGTTGTGACCTTCTCTTGTCACGTATGATTTTTATAGGTGGTGCACAAGGCTGACCGTGGCGATGTGGCAGCGGCAAGGCAGGCGAGTGACTGAGGTAAAGGATTGAGAGATGGCAAGGGGTGCAGGCTGGCTGTGGTTTTGAACAGTATGGCAGCATGTACCTTTTGCTTTTTATTTTGCAGGTCCCACGAACTGCTTTGGAGGAGTAGCAGCTGCATTCTGGTAATTGGTTCCAGAAAAGATGAGGGTTTGGATTATGTGATTGGTCTATTGAATTAAACTGTGTTGTATTGAGTTGGATTATTGCCTCTTGGTTTGCTGGATTGTACTGGATTATTGGATGGGATTATTGTCTTGGGTTGGACTACATAGGTGGATTGGACTGTTAAATGTGATTGCATTGCATTATTGGGTGGGGTGGGGTGGGATTGGATTGTTGCCTCCGAATCTGGGTGATTTGATTGAGACTGCTTTTTCAGAGGCAGAGG
>NW_010188903.1:900-29103 GCF_000695765.1 Mesitornis unicolor | reverse complement strand
ATATATATAAAAGTATATACATATAAAATCCATCTTACATGGCAAAAGCACTTTGAGAAATTGCACACAAGTGCTGAGGCTTAGCAGAGGTTTGGTACCCAGTATTCGAGTATTTGCAGCTTTTATTTATTTATTTTTTATAATCCTACTGGGTGAAACTTGGTGTCCCAAGTGCATAGTATTACATAAATAATTCTTTTTCATTCTGTCTGTGTTTTGATTGCCTAGGTTTTTTGTTTTTTTTTTGTCAGAAGGTAATTCGTTGATGAATGTCATATTGGATCTGATATGCACTGAGTAGTAATCAGATGGTTCAGAAAATAAATTAATGAACATGTATCTGTTGTTCTTTATGCAATTTATAAGCAGAACACTCGCATATACAGTACTCCAAGTACACTTAGCTTGAAGCAAAGCATGTACAGTGGTGAAAGGATATGCTCCCTGTAAGCCATAGGAGTTTGGGTCAATTGGTTTCAATGGCCCCTACCTGTAGTTTTCGCTCTGTTACAGAAAATTAATTTTCCATGATTAATTGATGAGGCTTGTGACTTTTTGTGTGGTTACACAGAGCCTGAAATAATATTTAGAGTCTATCTATGTCTATCTGATGGAAAAGGTAAAGTTCTATCAGCAAGAATTTTTTAAGTTGGAATAATTAAGACTACTGTTATTACTATGATGATCTTTTTCTGGTGACAAGAACTAAAAAATATAGTGAAAGTCAGTCCTAAGCAAACATGTGTGTACCTCTCTTATTGCACTGGGAAGACGGGAATATTTTTGCATTGTATCTTGATTAAGAAGGGGACCTTATTTCATATGGAGTTTGTTTCAAAAAGCTCATTTTAAATTGGCATATAAATATGCAGCATTGTTTGTGTTTGCAACTGTGGGACTGAATGGGAAAAACTCTGTGAAAATTTTTTTCTTTTTGGGGAAGAAGAGAGAGTGAAACATGAGGGGAAACCTTTACAGTTAAAAACACAATAGAGATAAACAGAAATCCTTATTCTTTCTCAGGCAACTCTCTTATGTCCTGATCTCTTCATTGTTCCATATTGACTTTATTAACACTAATATTCTACTTTTTTTTTAAGAATAAGAGTTTTTAGTTTACTTTTTGCACCTTTTTTGTTCTGATTTAAAGATGGTTGTTGCTTCCTATTTTAGTCTGTAGTGGAAACTGGTAAGTTTTATTTTTAACATTAATGCCTTTACTTTGTAGTTGACGAATGAATTAACTGGATGTATTCACTTTCTTGGATTTTGCCTAATTACTTTACAAGGTATACACCTTGTACAGTGTGTGTAATTGGGAAGGGTGTTCTTTGCTTTCTTACTTGCACATTTATTTTAAAGATAGAAAATCTTCAACAACAATACCCTTGAATATATGGGTGAGATTAATGGTTGCTTATGCTTGTTGGGAGGGAGATCTAGATGATGTAGAGATGTGGAGACTGTGTAAATGCTCTGCTAGCTTCAGCACTTTCACTCTCTGTCCTGAACTTTTTCTATCTATGTGACAGAACCATGAGACCTCCTGGAATTAATATAACCCACAGAATTTCACAACTTGGTATTTCTACATGGCATCAGGATGTTTAAAGAGCAATTAGTGTCCTTGTGCACCTTATTTAGACAGCATGAGTAGTCATATCCATCATGCAGCCAATTTTGGCAAAGCCGTCTACTTCAGTTTTGGTATGATCCTCACCTTCTTTCTTAATTTATGAAAAAAACAACCTACCTGATTATTCTTAGGAGAAAAGGCATGACTTGCTTTTTGTGAATCAAGAAATACAAGAAGAAAGTAGGAGTTAACAATTAACTTACTTTGTCTCATTCTGCATATTCAGGAAATTAGTGTGTTTCTTTACTATATGGTTTTGAGCCTGTTTTTTTTGTTTAAGCCAACTGTATATAGGAAGTGTGTATTTTTCTTTAAAATAATTCTTTGCAATACTGCATGTTTCTTTAGCTGCAGAATGTTGTATGTGTTGCATTGCTGTGGATTAATTTTTGATGTATAATTTTCATTTGAAAAACTTGAAAGAATAATCTTGTTGGAAAGAACATTAGTTTTGTTAGTGAGTTTAAACAGATGCTTGGCCACCAGGATGGTTCTGCTCCAATGGCCTATACTCTGTTTTTTTAAGCTAAGGTTGCTGTTCAACACGTTGGATGAACATCAATGATGAGGACTGTTTACTATAAGGGTGGTAGTGACTATATTATAAAGAAAGAGAGTAACAGAGTTCTGTGCTGCTAAAGGATTTGGGCAATAAGGAACTATTGCATCACAAGCATAAATCCTTTGTCATGCATTACTTATGTTGGAGACACTATGAAAGCAGTAACTGTTACTTGTCCTGTGAACGTTTATGAACAAGGTGGCTGGCATTTTAAAAATAGTTATATGACCTTTTGTTGTTGCTAGGATCCATGCTGATACTTTTCAGAGCCCTGAGAGATGGTGAATAATACCACAGTATGTGAAAACACTGTGCAATAGCAAAGGGTCAACGTTTTATAGTGTGCAATACATATTAAGAAATGACTAATGATAGTAAAGGAGACAAAACAAAATCTAAAGCCAAAAGGACAGTAATAGATATTCTTACATAGTTCAGTCATTGAGTTTGAGTAGCTGTTTAGAATGACTGTCTGCTTCCACAGTCCCTATTTCCCTTGGGAAATGGTTAGCGGTTGTTTCATTGATTGACATCTGTTGGTAAATGGCCTTGAAAATTTAAAAGAACAAGTGACCTTTGGTCAGAAATAGTTGTTGCAGAAGATTATTTATTTGAATATTATGCTTTCAATTTTATGTAGCATAGTGACTGTGGAGAATAAGGAGACAAAAAAACCTCAAGGACAAGTAATGGATGCCTGATAGATTTTCTTTTTTATTTAAGTGTACTCAGTTGGGAAATATTATTATAATATAGAAATAAGAGCTCTGGTAATAGGTTTTGCTCATTAGAATATGTTTTGTTGCTACACTGAAAGCAAATTAAAAATGGTGAATTTTTTCCTAGATTAAAGTCTATACTGACTTGATCTTTTTGAAAGATGGAGGAAGAAAGTACTATCAATGATGCATATACAGATATATGGGAAGCAACTTAGCATGAAAAAAGAAGGTCATCCTTTAGATTGCAGTACTGAAATCTAAATCTTCAGCCATTCTTGCTCAGACTTGGATTTGCTGTTATGGTCTTTATTTGAAAGGCAAAATACACATTGTCCATCATTACTTTTAAGATTTATCTTTATATGTTTTTCAAAACAGTTTTTTTGCAGTTCTAAGGAGAATTATCAGACTGCTACAATGGTAAATTATGACACAGTTATGTTAGTTGAAAGATGAGTACTCCTGTAATATTATTGCTCTGAATGCTTAACTCATTTCAAGAAACTGTCTGGTGAACAGATGCAAAGCAGACAGTTGTGTTGAAACAACTTGCAAATTCATTTGGAGTAGCCTACTTCCACAAATTAAATATTTTTCATCCTTGGCAAAAAGGATCAATTTTTATTCTCTTTTAAATAAATTATAATTCCAATTAAAATAGTTCCAGTTGATAGTTCCAATTTTAATTACAGTTTCGTTTAGGTTGGAAGGGACCTCTTAAGATTACCTAGCTCAACCTCCATGTTTCAAGCAATGTCAGCTACAACAGGTTGCTCAGGACTGTGTGCAGTTGACTTAAGTGACTTCAGTACTGTTCTTCAAACAATTTTTAAAGGGATTTAGACAGACCTTTTAGAGGCTATATTTACCTGATGTAGTCCCTGACACTCAATTTTTCCAGATTAGAATTTCCCTAAATATCTCTCTCGTCGTCAGTTGCCTCATCTCCCAGTGAAAATTGTGGCATGTTTAGGATGATTGCTCTGAGTTGCTCTAATAGGGAGTTGCAGCATACCAAGGAAACACCTAGAATTATTCTCATGTCAGGTTGTAAAATCTGACCTTCTCACAAACCTGTTTAGGATGTTAGTTTTCTTTCACAGCAAGATTATTTATTTCTACGAAATTGCAAATGTATTAAAGCTCTATTGAAACTTAAGCCAATAAATAAGACACGTATTATGCTACATGGAAAAATGAGTGTACGTACTGTGTGTTTTACCATTCCCTTGCCACCTGCTTTTTACCATAGTTAATATCCTGGATAATACAAGAAACAGTATTTTCTTACAAGAAAAGTAATTGGCTAATACTAGGCATGCTATATTCATGCACTTTTATATAATTCACTATGGTCTTTTTTTTTAATGAGGTTTGTCATATTAGGTAGAACAAAAACAGTGACCTGGGATATTAAAAATTAAAGAGAAGGCCATAAAGTCAACAACTTTGAAGATAACCAGCAACATACATGGGTTGTCCAAATAAGAAGAGCACAGCCTGAAGTTAATGCTATTTAAAAAAAAAAAAAATTACAAAGTTGGCTTGAATGAAACTCCAAATTTTCTGCTGAATGTCATTGGTCAGAGTGAATCCTGAAGGCAAAACAGAGATAGGCAAGGAACAGTGCAAAATTTCTGTGTATGTATATATAATATACCTGTGCTACAAGGGAAGGCTCAGTTCATACTGAAGACTTCTAGGGATCATGGAGTCTGTAGAGATTTTAAGCTGTTGCATAGGTGATTGCCTGGGTACAGCACAGCAAAGGAGGAAGGAAAACATGCAGTAATACTGTTAAACTCTAAGCCCTTTCTAATCAAACAGGCTGAGCAAGTGCGACAAGGAGACAAACTGCCTTTTCTAGGAGTGACTAATGTACACCTTGAGATTTCACCAGGGGCCTCTTGTAGGCCAGTGAATGCCCTGCTTTCTATTCTGCTGACTTCATTAGGCCACTTAAAACACTCTGCAACAAAATAACTGTTTCATATTGTAGTTTTATTTTTACCATTGGCAGCATGTTAGATATAGTTTATGTTTTTATAATTTGAGAGGCAAAATAAAAACTTGAGCTTTGTATTGCTATAGGAAATTGAATAAGGGTCAGTAGCAGAACATTCTTGTTGGGTAATAAACATTTTTTAAAATAATTATTCAGCAGAATAGCAAGGTGGTGTAAGTTTACAAATATACATGCATTCATTTTATAGTATACCATTTGCTGTGAAGTTTTAGTAAAATAGGACTATTAATGGATGAAGCAGGAAGCTTAAAACAGGCAGAAAGTCTGGGAAGAAACCAACAAAACATGTTTGTAATAATTTTTCTTTACATATTTTAAATTTATTCCAAATAAACCACATGAAAAGAATTCCTATGTAAGATCTGAGATGAGGGATAAAAGCTATTATTTCTTTTTCTTAAATTTTCAAAGAAAACATATCCATGACAAACATAATTCAGTCTATTAATAAATTGTATTGATTCTTCCCTGAAATAGCTGCAAACTGTTACTATTATCTGAACTTTTTTTTTTTACAGCTCCTAGTTAAACAACCACAGGTCTGTGCAATAGCATAAAAATAATGTTCAACATTCCCACCCAACTTGGTGTCGTCTGCAGACTTACTGAGGGTACACTCAATCCGCTTATCCAGATCATTGATAAAGATGTTAAACGGGAGTGGCCTCAATACTGAGCCCTGGGGAACACCACTTGTGACCAACTGCCAACTGATTTTAACTTCTTTCACCACCACTTTCTGGGCCCGACCATCCAGCCAGTGTTTGATCCAGCAGAGTATATTCCCATCCAAGCCTTGGGCAACCAGTCTGTTCATGAGAATGGTATGGGGAACAGTATCAAAAGGCTTTACTGAAGTCGAGGTAAACAACATTGGCAGCATTCCTCTCATCACCAAGCGAGTAATCTTGTCATAGAAGGAGGTCAGGTTCATTAAGCAGGACCTGCCCTTCATCAGCCCATGTTGACTGGGCCTGATAATCTCGTTGTCCCATAGTGTGTAATGGCACTCAAGATGATTTGTTCCATGGCCTTCCCCATCACTGAGGTCAAATGGACAGGTCTGTAGTTTCCCAGATCCTCTTTCCAGCCCTTCCTATAGATGGACGTCACATTTGCTGATCTCCAGTCCACTGGGACCTCCTTAATTAGCCAGTACTGCTGATAAATTATGAAGAGTGACTTGGTAAGCACATTTGTCAACTCCTTCAGCACTCTTGGGTGTAAAACATCTGACCTCATAGACTTTTGCTTGTCACTAACCATTGATGCACAAGGTGAAAGATGTAACAAAGTATGGTAGTTGCCCATCAGCAATTTGTTAGATGTTCCTGGGCTGAGAAACTCAACAAATGGCTTAAAAGTTGGTTTTCTGTGCCAAGATGTATTCATCAACTTCAAGGTATTGACAGTGGTGTTCAACAGAGCGAGGCCTCTGTCTCCCGCAAATAATTTCCTACATAGCTGTACACAGTGCAACAGCTATCTTCCTCAAAAACATTGCTTCTCAGGATTTTATGTCCAAGTTCTGAATTCTGTCAAGCAGAACTTTAATTTTATTTGAGCTGAAAAACACAAGAATCTTGTTTTCTGGTAGGCACAGTTGTAACTGTTTGTAATACATAGGAACTCTTGGAATTTAATTACTGTGATACACTGTGCCATGTAGATTTAAAAGTACCTGATTCTCTAATTGTTTGCTTACGTCAAAGCTGCTTTGTTATACTCTGAAAACTTTGCAGTTCCTTTCTTCTGCATACAATTATTAAAAATACTTGAACTTAATTTACTTTTTATTAGGTTGACTTCATTAATATGTTCATTGAAAATAGCTCTTTATTTTCTCTCCCATTTGCCTGATCTTAATTCCTACACCAAATTTAGTATGAAGGCTTTAAATCTTGTCTCTTTTTTACAGGAAAGGTCAGGCATCAAGTTCCATCACACTCTAGAGAGCAGAATAATGTGTTAGGTATGCTTTGTACACAGTCCCTTGCTGCTGTCATGAATTCTCAATGATAAGTCACATGTGAGAATAATTTCTGTTTACATTTACTTCAGTCAAAGCAAAGGTTAACTTCTTGCTTTCCTTGCCCTCCTTCTTGAAGACCTGTTAATTTCTTGCTCGGCTTTATTGTGTGTTTCTGGATTATTTCTGGTTTTGGATTTCCTATTATAGTTAGTTTTGGTATAAGTAACACAGTACTGTAAGTTTTGTTCATTTTGGGGGAATATGTAATAACTTCTGAAAAAGTCTCTGTTTGACTTACAGGAGCATAATAACCTAATCTAAGTATAAATTATTAAAGTTTCCTATGTGTATGAAAAATAATATAGAACTGATAGGATATTTTCCATTTGAGTGGCATAAAAATGAAGAAAATATGTAATCTACCACAAATCATTTAATATTAGTTACTGTTAAATCAGAAGTTTGTAATTTTATAATTTTACTGAAATAGCTGCATGACAGGTTCTTATGTAATATTAATTTTTTTACTTTGTACTTGTGATGGTTAGTTCCACTTTAGGATGCATCTTCATTTCAAAATACGTAAATTATTGATAAATTATGGATACTGTGTAGCTTTCAGTCCTGAACCTGAAGTCATGAGTAACAAATATTCACAGAGCAAGATTTAGGACAAAAGAAAAGAAAATATAAGGGTTCGTGAAGATTTTTTTTTTGCAGTCATTGCTGACCTTTTAATGTTTTTGCAGACAGAACAATAGACTATCCATTGCTATTTTTTTCACATATCTTTTAGCCTTTTATTTTAATACATGCAGACTGATTTAATTATAATTAACCTTTTTAATCCAGTAAGTCTGATCTCTTTATTAAGATTAGATAATTTTTAAAATATAACTTCAATTCAGTAGAATTTTTTATAGTTGGTTACTTGATCTGAGCAAGAGGTCCACATTCTGATCCTAAGGATATTTTTTTCTAATACTTGTTAGGAACATTACATTCACACATTGTTCCCTATTCAGTGCATTCCAATTTTCAATCTAATGAAGTGGAAAATATCTTTTAGCATATAGAAAGACTGCAACTGTGTTTATAACTACTTTTAGATAAGAAAAAAGTAGAATACAAAAATTTGAGGTTGGTTGTTGGTGGAAAACTGAACCATTTTAGCATTTCTGAATCAGAAGCAGTTATGTATCTATATATGCTACTGCTTATGTTTTTGATACATATGGACAGCACGTTCATTGAAATAAAAATATTCGTTTTTCTTAGAAACATAGAATTATAGAATGGGTTGTGTTGGAAGAGACATTTGAAAGTCCAACTGCACTGCCATGGGCAGGGACACCTCCCACTAGACCAGATTGCTCAAAGCCCTGTCCAGCCCGGCCTTAAACACATCCAGGGATGGGGCATTCACAACTTCTACTGGCAACCTGTTTCAGTATATGACACCTTCATCATAAAGAGATTCTTCTTTGTGTCCAATCTAAACCTACCCTCTTTTAGTTTAAAACCATTACCCCTCAGCCTGTCACTGCAGGCCCTGGTAAAATGTCTTTCTTATATGCTCCTTTTATATATTGAAAGGGCAAAATAAGGTGTTCTCCTCTCCAGGCTGAACAACCCCAGCTCTCTCAGCCTGTCTTCATAGGAGAGGTGTTCCAGCCTTGTGGTTGTTTTTGTGACCTTCCTCTGTCCTGCTCCAACAGCTCCATGTCTTTCTTGTACTGGGTGCCTGAGACCTGGACTCCAGGTGGAGTCTCCCCAGAATGGAGTAGAGGGGGCAAATCATCTCTCTTGATTTGCTGGCCATGTTTCTTTTTATTCTTTTTATATATCTTCTCAATATGATTCACAGTGGTGTTAAAGAGAAAAACCTGATGCATAAGTACACTACTGGAATACTTTTGTGGGAAACTTTTCAGAAACAAGATAATGTAATGATACTAGCAAATAGAAATATTCCAAAATATACTACTTTTAAGTAGAATATATAAAATTTTGAAAACATCAGCAAGAGCTGCTTATAGAACAGTAATTTATCATATACTAAAAGACGAGGTTGTTTGTTGTATTACTATTCTGAACAATGCATCTTTATCTTTTTGTCATAAGAATATAGTTCAACAGTATGTTTTAAAGGTATTCCTGTGAGGAAATGCAACTAAATGTGAGATACATAACTGGTGTGGATTTCCTGTGCTACTGTTGTTAGTCGAATAATATTGAAGTGCTTTTTCACACAAGAGAGGATTTTCTTAAAATTTAGGGAGTTTTGCTATTACAGAGATTCAGTCATGAGCTGAAGATGGCTGATTCAAGTAATACTTTTGATTTTTCAGATGCTTTTTGTGGGATAATTCAGATTTGAAGAGACCTTGGTAGGTCTCAAGTTTAAAGCAGGATCAGCTCTGAGATCAGGCCAGGTTGCTCAGGGCTTTATCAGGTGAGTCTTTTAAAACCTCCAGGGATAGAGCTTGTACAAATTCTCTGCACAGATGCCTCACTTACTTTTAGATTCTGCCTTCTGCTAGGGCTCTCCTATTACAGACTATTCTCCTATAGTTCAGAATAAATTCATGAATTAAAAACTATGCCTGACGTATATCCAAAAATAAATTAAAAAAACAACAACAAAAAAGTAATCATACAAAATTAGTTAACTGCTAAAAGGTTTGATTGATAAAGCTCATTTGCAGTAAAATACCAAAGAAGAATTAATATAAACAAAAATAAGTAAATTACTTTTTCCTTATAAAAGCTCTATGATGAAACCAGAAGAGGTAATTTAATATTCAATTAGTCCAACTTTCTGCATAATTTGTTTCCATATGTGTGCTTTTATTTTATACGAGCGTTTTTCTTTCTTTTCCTTAAGGCAATTTATTGCTTCTGTTAAATGTTAGTGGAAATCAGGTTACTGGTGTGAATAGAAACCTGATGAACCAGCTGCAACTTTAGAGAAAGAGACACACAAAAGTGCAGCATCAGTCTGAAGAGATCTTTGAATACAATAATTTGAAATCTTCCAATCAGTTGTGTATAACAGCCAAGCCATCCTTATTTAAAGCTAGTTGGGTTAAATTGTTTCAGACATTGGAAGATCTGGGAAACATCATCTATGCTGAACAAGTGAAAGATTTTAATTAAATGCATTTTAATATTATTTGCCTTTTGAAATCTTTTCTCCTTTCTGGATATTCACTTGTTTCTATCCAACAACAGCTTTATCCAACAATCCATCTCTTTTGACAAGGTTCCCCCTTGACTTTTGAGTAGTTACTGAGCTTCTCAACTTGATAATCTCTGTGAATGGAAAGTACATCCTCTAATTGCTTCTCAAGATCACTGCTCTTGACAATCAAATTCCTCAAGAATCTTTAGAATAGGTTCTCAACAGATGTAAATCTTTCTTTTTCAAGAAACTCAGTAGATTTCTAGTGAATTGTATGCCACTTCGTTCTTTTACTTCATAAGAAGAAACAAAATGGCAAATTACTTGTCAATTGTAGCCCTTAGGGATCATACATATATTTCAGAATAGCCTGAACTTTTATACACTTTCTCCCAGTAATTGATTCTAGCATCGTATTGCCTTTATTAAGCACAGAAAGTGCAATAGTTGAACTGCATTATTACATGAGATGCCCTAGAGGCATCAAAAATTTGGACTCATATCTGAGTCACAGCTCCTGTGTCATTCTTGCTCTGAGCAAGAAGGGTAGTAATTTGCTGCTGGCCTAATTTTACTAGCACAAAGTTTCCAATTTCTCCTCCGTTGTCTCTTCCTGTCTGTTTAGCTTCAATTCTCTGGCCAGGAAATGCTCCCCGAATCAACTTTTCAACAGTCTGAACAAAGAATGAAGGGAGATATTGCATTGCATTAGTCATGAGAGAGTGCCTTGTTCAGTAACAGTGGAGCCCTTCAATTTACATCTCCTTCCAGTAGGAGTTCTATTGTGTTTTCAATTTATAAGTACATATAAAAAAATGTCAATAAAGTGGTGATGTTAAGAGTTAAATTAGTTTTGTCTGCAGTTCAACTAGATTATGGATGAATGTTCAACTTCCACACTTTTCATGTGATTACTTAATGTTTTAAAGACAGTTTTTCATCTTCAAGGAGGGGTTAGGTTTTCTTCAGTGTTGACAAAATGGCACATATATATTTGTAATCAGTGTAACTGTGGATTGAGTCCAACTCACTGTTTTAAAAAGAAAATGTTGGAAGTGTGTATTTGACTTCTGAAATTCTCCTCTTGGCCATCAAAAGGGATTTTTTGTTTGTTTGTTTCTCTGTGCATGGTTAAATACCTTTTAATTTGTTTTACTGTGTTGCCCTGCACATGCCTGGTATGCTGACTGAGAACTTTTTATAAAGTAATAAAACATTTCCTGTAATGCTATGGTTCAGGAGACTTTCTATTACATGGCATCACATTTATTTCTTCTGACTGTATTCAGTGTAGTGTATATTTGTGCCTTCTAGTCTGAAATATGTTAGTGGAACAAAAATAACATAATGGGATAACATTTTCAATTGGTGGTGAAGAAGACTGGTGGGGCTGTAATCAGGCAGACAGCATAGTATGCCTGGCATTTCTACAGAATCATTGTTTTAAATTAATAGCTACATAATTTTAAATCCCATAAAATTTGGCTCCACTTTTAAATTTATGTTACTATCACAGGGAGGAGTAATTTTCTTTTCTGATGTTTGACTTTTATAAAAGTACCATAATTCAAACCTATGACCATGCAGTGTTATATTGCTAAGGAATGAAGTTAAGCAAACACCCTTCAGCTGAACTATTAAAAGTTACATGTTACATAGCAATTTGGAGACAGGTGCTTCTCAGTTTTAATATTTCTAATAGAGCATTCCTCTCAACTCTTTTTCATCCTTTTCTAGTGTGAGAGCTGATACAGTAGTGATCCTGTCTATTATCATCAGCTAAAGAACTGACTTATAATAATGTCTAAAAATAAAGGTGACAGTCAATTTGGAATTTGTATTCAACAGAGCAAGAAAAATTGGAACACTGATTTGAGCACAGACTCAGTTTATAAACTGCAGTTTATAAAACATTGCTCTGTCACAATCACCATCAGGCAGATATGAAGATGAAATCTTAAAATCTCTTCTAAAAACAACAGACGTTACTTTATTGAGATAATTAATGCATGAAAGAAAAAAATCTTTTTCAAGTCCACTGAAGTTTTTTTATTTATTTTAGGATTCTTTTACTTCTCTGTGTAGAATTCTGAAATATGGATTATTTTTGGTCTAAAGATAAATTTTATCAATTCTAATTTTAAAAAGTATAACAGGTAATGTTGTAGCAGATTTTCACTTACAATGTTTTACTAAAAATTATTTAACATAATGAAGGAGGCATTTTTAACTTTTTGAGAGAAGAATAAAAGATTACTTGGCATAGAGACAATTGTTTTAATTTTAAGTCTGGACATGATGAACTATTTTATAATGCATATGACTATCATAGATATGAAACTGTTTTGAGACCTTTCAAAATTTTATCTTCATTTCAACAGAGAAGAGCCACAAATACAAAGAAAAGTAACTGAGGTCTGAGCAATGGAAGCACAAAAGCATCAAAATCATACAACCAGTTTAGACAGTATGTTCAATTCCACAAAGGCTGAGAGAAGCCATACAAGTCACCAAATGTTCCAAGAAAAAAATGACTTGGATTTTTCCCTCTGGCCTCATGACTGCATTGCACATTGCTTCCTGCTTTTTTCTTTCATCAGACAGGAAATGACCATTAAATAAACTTGGCTGCCTTTTTTCAGCTATAGTTCTCCGAGTTTGCTTACTGTGAATATCTAATACTCTTCTAAAATAATTTCCTGGGCTGTAATTATATAATAACTACATCCATTCCTAATTACTTAAATGAAATATGTACATAGTGAATAGAAGATCCAAATCACTAAAAATAACTAATTTTAATTTTAACTTTCAGTTATTCAAACCATCAGAAGTGCACTTTAAATTTTTAAAATCCAGGCTTTCTTTAAAAGGTTGAGAAATTAAGTCAATATTTTATTTTTTTTTATTACTTAATTAACCCATCTTTGACGTAAGCATACCTACAAAACTGTCTTTAAAAGCTATATCTTTCTATCAACATCAGATTTTAAATTCTACATCTGAGCAATAGAAAAAAATCAGTTTCACAAAAAATATCTTTTCTCTTTTGGCAAAATTGATACTTAAATTTATTTTTTTTCTTCCAAGCACTGTACATAGCTTCATAGGGTGCTACTGTATGTATAAAATTCTAGTATGTTTGGAGTCGATCCAGATTCCTGTCACTTGTGCATCCTTAGCATTATATTGCCTAATTGTATCTATCTTGGTGTATTCTGGGAGTATCTGTCCGGTACTCTCACTGCTTTTGGAAGAAATAGGACACCTTCAATTCAATCCTGTATTGATGCAGAACACTGAACAATAAAAGGTTTAGACAGGCCTGTCTTTTGCTCCCCTTCCTCTTTTCTTCCTCCTACTCCACTTGAAAAGGAAGTGTGCTTTTACCTTTACTTCACAACACAAGTTTTAGTGACATCTCAAGGTAATAAAATTTGATTGTGATTGTGTACTTCTCCATATATATGAATGAAAGCAACAAGATTCTTTTCAATAAGGATGTGTGTTTAACTTGAGAACACAGAGAACACACATGAACACTTAGGAGCATTTTGTGCAAGAATCTTTCCAAAGAATTTGGTGGAAGGTTTATCAAAGGCAGGAAAAAAAATCTGAGCACTGTTGTCAATAGAAGAGATAAATGCTACATGCTACAGATGGATTCATCATATAACCACTTGGCACACTATTTTAGTGAGAAGTATCAAATTGTGATTGATGCAGTTGCAATATACTCTGTTGCATTCTCCACAGAAACCACTCATTCAGTTACTGAATGGAGGACACCACCCATTGTAATTTCCACTAACATCTTGTGAATCTGATTAAATTCTTTAAATTTATCTTTAGCCAATTTAGCTTCATCACAAGACCAATGTTCATCTGAATCATTCCTGTGGGGATAATTTTTTACAGTCAAATAGAAATTCATTAGCTAATCACCAGGAGAAAGCAGGAAGTTTCTTGGTTCAGCTCTTAATCAATAAATTAACCGTGTTCTTCCTAGTTCATTTTTTAGACACCAAAAAATTCAGGGCATGATGCTTTGAATCTTCTTGGAAAAATACTTATGCTGTAAACCAAATGCTAAGGAGGACATGATACACATTTCTCCCACTGCTGTCAAAATCAGTGTAAGAAAATTCACAGAATTATGATTTCTTTAGGTTTAATTTTTCTTCCTTGACTGTGTTGGCATTATGGAAATTGAGTTTTACTTCATTTGATGTCTGATTCTACATGCTGCTGTATTTGATTCTATATTCTGGAATCAGTCAATATTAGTATACTCTTTCACTTAAGTACATTCACTGAAAATAATGGAACTCTGTTTCTCAGTTACACAGATTACTTATATGTCTATATATACTTGAGTTTCAATAATTTCTGCTTTTATTTCTGACAATTTTTTATTTCCTATGTTTTCTTTTTCTTCAACACATGGAGATTTGTCATGTTTATATAGTGGAAGACAGATTTAGTCTTCTGATTTCTGCCTTTGCTAGAGCTTCAGAGAAAGAAAAATAGTTGAGACTTGTTTTAAAAGACCAGTCTAGTCTAGTCTGATTCTCCTAATTTTACACCAATTTAACAGGTTCTTCCTTACCCTCATAGAATTATTATCTATCTGCTGACTACTCATTAGTCAGATCCTCAGACAAAGCTTTGACATGGCAATGCTAATAAGAAAGCAAATTTTTATATTATGTATTTTAATAAGTGCTAGTGACAAGGCAGTGAAAATTACTGTGATACCAGTGATTTGGTAAAAAAAAACAAAGTTTAACTTGAATCTTTACAATTTTGAAATTAATTTGAATTGCTTGCAATCAAATAATGTTCAGGCAAGTATAATTTAATCATTCCATAGTGTATTTCAAGGGTTTGTCTGAGATTCAGAGGAGCAAATAATACAAGAAGTAGAAGAGTGAAATGGAATATGCAAGTCTAAGACATGGTGTTCAAAGAAAGAACAAGATATTTTTAACATTTACGTTTCTTATTATTATTGCTACTTTTAAAGTGTATTTTAACAGAGACAGACTGAGGATTACTGAAGTATTCCAATTTGTAGTTTAACCCAAGTCTGAATTTTCTCCTTTTGGAGGCTTCCATAAATCCTTTGGGAAACTGTTACTGTTATTTCATTGCTGTGATTCTATAGTGCTTAACTCTAGGCATTTGTTTGCTGTGTATCCAAAAATCTTATCCTAACATTAAGGATTGATCCTGTGTCCCAAGTAAACACAGTAGAAGGCATTGAAGGTAATCAAATAAGCAAAGTTCTACGAAGTTTTCAAAGGTACATGGAGACTCATCCTGCATTTGTGTGCTGTAGTTCACTCTAGATGAGCCAGGCTGGAGGTAGTTCTACATAACTGTGTACTGTCACTAAATACCTTTTATGATGTAAAAGCACAGTAGCTGTAGGAACTTTCTGCTACAGACAGGTGTAGTTATGGTTGCACGATGACATAAGTTGAAGCTCCTTTCTCTGTATTTTTTGAACTTTGCATTGCATAGTTCTAGCCTGTGTCTTGACAAGAAGATCCTGATTTATTAGGCTATATTTTTTACCTTTTTTTTTCACAATACGTGCAAATGATCTTAAAATCTCTATTATCCAACAGAAATAACACTGCAAGGCTACCAGTGCATTTTAAGTGTTCTCATTTTTCTATTAATCAGTGGTAATCCCTGGGTTTATTCATAAGCATCTTTCAGTAACTACATTCAAGATTTCTAGAAGAACTGGAAACTCTCTTTAAGATATCCTATTTCCTTCCTTAAACTTGAGTTAGTTAAAAACCTCTTATTTCTGTTTTCTATGATATTTATTTCTGTGGTTTTCATTTTAATGTGCATAAATACACTTTTCAAAACAGGAACATAGTATTTCCTGTTTTACGTGAGTACTCTTTCTTAGAGTCCTAAAATAGAATGGGCAAGGGTATGTTCAGTGTTATTATTTACTTATACTAGATTTTTTTTATTATTTTATTTATTGCTGTTATGCACTGTGCAAAACAGTATTAATTTTGCTTCTATTCCCAGATTCTTTTTTCCATCTTCCAGTATCTGTCTGTAGCATGAACAATGCGTTAACCTCCTTCCCCTTTTCCCCCCAGTCTCCATTAATTAATTTATCAGGATTTCTATAAGATGCTTATTTTCCTGTGCTATGTAAATCATTCAGTGTTTTACTGCCTCCTCTCTTTTCTTGGTGTGACTGCTGCTTTAGTATCAACAGCCAGTGTAATCACAGCATGATCCCTGGCACAACTTTGGCTTTTATACACAGATTCAGTCATGTTTGATCCACTTGCTATTAGTCTTTACCTTATTTTTCCAGAGCTTCTGTGCAATAATACTTCATACAATTTACCAGGATTCCCAGGTCATTTTACCTTTAGCTGCTCTCCAGCAGGTCAACTCCCATCCTGTACTGGTAACTGGGATGATTCTTCCCTAGATGCAGTACCCTACACTTGCCTTTGTTGAATTTCATTAAGTTTCTCCCTGCCCAACTCTCCCACCTGTCTAGGTCATGCTGAATGGCAACACAGCCTTCTGGTGTGTCAGCCAGTCCTTTGTATCATCAGCATACTTTCTGAGGGTACACTCTGTCTCAATGTCAAGGTTGAATATATTGAATATATTGAACAGACCTAGGCCCAGTACTGACCCTGAGGAACAAAACAGATTCATTCCCTATTTTCTATATGGATGTTATCCATAATATTGCTGTGTCAGATTAGTAGGTATACACTTTTCTAATAGTGGAAATATTTCAGATATTTCGAGTTATATTCAGTGGAAGTAAAAACAGAGAGTTGGTGTTTGGTTGTGTTTTAAAATATTTTTTATTTAAATAATATATGAGCAATTAAAAATGTTAGGTAACTTGAAGGTAGAGGAAATTGAAAAAATAATTCTTGGCAAAGTTAAAATTCACATCCCTTTTAGCAGCATCTCAAATGATATGTAGCCAGTTTGGTGATGCTGCATAGGCCTCATAACCTCTCCTGAGATTCACAGAATGTATTTCAGCAGTATTGCACTACAAACCCTTACTACTCTAAAAAGCAATTTGTTCTGCCAGAAAACAGGCAATGCATTTTGGCTTTGTTGGAAAATGAATAGCTCAGCAAGATTAGCTCTAAGAAGGTCAAGTATTGTCTAAGATTATACCTCTCTCTCTACCCATACATTTCTGCATGGTCTGAGAATTATTCTTATATACGGTCTGATACCCTGACCTAATAAACTAAGTTGCAGCCAAGAGTTGTTGAAATCCAGAATTTTAAATACATTAGCAGAGATGAACAAGTTTGTCCAGAAATAGGTATGGACTGAATCACAGCAGCTTTGTGTAAAAATTTGTCCTAATAGAAACTGAATCTTGGATGTAGAATATCATAATGCAATTTTTAACACTTAGTTTGGATTCTTGTTTTGTAAGAATCAATATCACAATCAGTTTATGTATTATTATTCTGGTGGAGTTTCAGTTGCTAAGACTGACTTTACAGAATTTGTCAATCTGGAAGTATTTTTAGGGTGAGATTTGTGCAGTAGTAAATGAGTCTTACCTGGCCTTTTAAACTTTGCCAATACAATACAAAATTCACTATACATGTGATTACTAAGTAAAGACTGTTTACTTATATTTTAGGAGTTCTGTTTAAGGATTTAATGTGTATTAAGGAAAGATTTAATATAGCCTGTAGAGAGCTTGCATGACCTAATTAGCTTATTCAATAATTTGTTAAAATCAAAGGATACGAAGATGTCTTTATCTTTTTTCATCATTTCCCTGAAATCTGGAAAAAAAAATCCCATAACTTTACATTTACTGGCAAGGTCTTTGAAAACATTTTATATTGTGCTCTAGCTATACATACATTTAATTAAATCTTCCTCTCAGCAGTATTGAAAAGACTTATTTATTGATAAGTCCAGCTAGGATAAAGTTAGGGAAGTAGTTGCACTGCAGACTCTATAACCTTTTACTACAAATATTGAATAATGTTACTATTTTAACATATCTTCTCTCTTTTTTTTTCCTACCTTAATTAAAGTAACTCACTTAAGAAGTGTTTGTCAGATTCAGTAATTAAAATTTCATTAAGTAGTAATATACCCACTAATGACTAAGTTGCTGTTTTCTTATCACACTTGGAAAAAATATTCTTATGGTGTCATCTTTTTCTGGTCTGATTTTCCTAATTAGACTGTTGTCATCTCACATAATGATCAAAATACATTTATTGTTGCTTTTTTCATCTAGTAGTGGCAGAGAAAATGAATTCAGACTAGCTTGTTTTTCAAAAACAGATTACTCAACTGATACTTTGCTTTTAATAATAAAATTCTATATAGAATAATCGAAAAATAACATTCTCTAGATAACTGTGAATCGCAGTAGTCACTATGAGACTTGAAAAAAAAAATTAGTTAAAAGACATGTTTTAATAAAATTTAGTTAAAAGACATGTTTTAATAAGACCTATTAAAATAATGCCTGAAGGAGAATATTACATTACCTGATCTTTCATGGTGTGAAGTGTAAAGTTCCATGTAGTCTCTTCTGCACTCAGCTGCATACTTTTGTAATGAGAATGTATTTTCAAGAATTATAACTGCTGTTTTTTCTTCCTCTGGTTTTGAATTTCCAAATTTAAATTTGTAAGCTCTTCTCTGTAATCACACAAGTTAGTTGTTTGTTTGTTTGTTTGTTTTTAACAAGAGAAAGAAAAATGAGACAAATGCATTATTTCTTAAATTGTTTAGCTTTGAGGCGAAGAAAAACAATGAACTGATGACTCAAGAGAGAAAAATAAATGTTTTGTGTTTTAAATCGGATTTTGTCTATATGTAGGTCAATGTATCGTATAGCATCAGATGTAGGGTTTTAGCAGCCTCTGGCAATTTGGGAAGTTTTTTACACTCTCTTGTGCTTGCAGTGAATGCTTCACTTACATTTTTCTCCAAATGTTTAACTTCTTCAGTCAAGTTTCTGTCTGGGCTATGTGAGAGTTAACTTGTGCACATACACAGCCGTTACTTCAATTATTAAACACCTGTTATCAGTAAATACTTCGAAGTAAAATAATGTGAAAATTTAAGAAAAAAATGTACATCTATCCTACTTAAGGAATAAGATTAGCTCCATCTCTCTTGTTTTATAGATTCGTTTACAATTTAGAAGTCTCACTTCTGTCACTGTGTCAGTAAATTGTGTTATGATGTGGCAGACATGAGTGTATTGTGAGTTTTTCTCTGAAGTGATAAAGCTAAAAAACATTTTTTCCTGTAAGTGCAATAGGGGATTCATAGAAATATAAAAAAAAACTTCCCTGCTTCTAATTGTAATGATTTTAAGAATATATCATAATCAATATGCTGTTCTACCTGCTATATTGCCAACTTCATACCAACTTCTTTCTTTGTGAAATCAAGTAAAACTATAAACTTGTCAGCTTCTCAAAACTAAATTCTTCAGGTAATCCATAAGAGAATCAAAATATTGTCTAAAATATTCATAAGGTTACAGTTTAGTCTAATTACTGTAACTTATAAAAATTCCAAAGCTTGTAGCTAGGACCAAGACATTGCCTTGTTGGTGAAGGGTATACTTAATTAACATTCCAAAACTGTGCCATCCTTAGTATTTTCTCTTGAGGTGGATATGGTTTTAGGAAACAGAGTATGATACTAGCATACTTTGAAATACTATAATCGTTAGAGTTAAACTGATTTAACCTAGCTGAGGAGCTGAAACTCATTGGTTTTTTGGTCCCAAAAATTCACTGGTGGTTCATAAACCTTTATTGTAGGCTGTCACAAAGAGAAGGGTTTCATTTTCTTTCGTTGCAATTACTTTGTGCAGTTCCAGGAACACTGCAATACATCTGTTTTGAATGTACTATCAGAGTATGACTATATGTCAGGGTATGACTTCTGGAGCAAAATCATATACATATGTACATCAACAAAGTAAAAGGAGTTGCAGAAGATAAGTTATTGCAGCATTCCCAAAAGACTGTGAGCTTTTTGCATCAATCACATTTGCATCAGTTCTTATGCTCTTTAGCAAGACTAAATGATTTATTTCTTAATCTTTCAATCCAGTAGACAGCGTTGTTTCAGTATGTTTCAAGTTTAATTCTGGATCATTCTTTTCTCCCAGGCTCATCCTAAGATAATTATGAGAGAACGGCTGAGAATAGATCCTTTAACTGGCCCTATCCTACAATACGATTACACTTTTGGCAGTGCTTGGAAGCTGTGGGATGTCCTCCACACTCCAGTTCTGAAGCTCTCAAAACTTCTTGAATCTGCCGTATGGTGATATTTTGATTTGAGTTAAATTAGATAATGTAACTGAGCTTGTTTAATTTATGTACTCTTTTTCATGAAACTTACATTACTTCACTCATGAGGATTGCAATGAATTATTTTTATTATAGCTTCTTGAAGTAACAAGCTCTCAGTACTGCTGAGGTGGCCATGAAAGAGAAAAGTAAATAAACAGACATTTTTGTGGAAGGTTAAAGACTGATTTTTTTCAGACCTAACTTCTAGAAATAATTCTTTTTATATAATTCAGCATAATTCCTGTTCCCATATGAAAATACATATGTTTCCATAAAGCACCATTTAATAAAAAATTAATCCCTCTTAGGAAGTGTAACTATACTGGCAGAGACAAAGCAATGCTACATTTTAGTATACAAAGCCATAAGAGAGAGAGAGAGATACACAAAACTATTTTTATTTTTTCCTTTTCCTTGTGTGGTGATACGATGAATGAAATGTTTGCTAAACTAACATGCTGACTGATATCCAGTCTCTTCTTTGCTCTCTAATTCACACTGTTAAAAGTTAGCACTAAAGTAGGCTGCACCTCGCTCACAGGAGGAGACACAGAGATGATAGCTATGGAGTACCCCAGGCAGGAGCCAGCAGTGTTGAGACTGGAGCTGGAGAGCTAAGTAGGAGAATAGGAGCCTGTCATCTCAGAGAGAGTGAAAGACAAATGTTTCTTCTGAAATAAACAAATAGACAGTAACTGACTAATAAAATTAAAGGAAATAATTGTGTAAAAGCTTTGCTGGATGAAGCAGATTTGCTAGTACTGGGAATTCCCACCACAATCCTGTACATGGTACAACCTGCTCTTCTATATGTGACTTTTTTTTTCCCTACCATGCAACTATTTATATTGATTCACGAAGGTTAAATATTTTGCTGTAGGTCGACATATTTACAATTCTATAAGTAAAATATGCTTTTGAGCATTCTGAAGAAATAAAAAGAACAACCATGCATATTAAGTCTCTGCAACAATTTTGAGCTCAGTTTTTTTATCAATCTAAGTAGACAGCATATACATTTAGAGATTATTTTCAGTAACATAGGAAGAAGGAACAATCATAATAGTTTTAACAAAAAACATGAATATGGTCTATCTTGAAGCCACATCTATTTAGAAAAAAAAATGAAACAAATTATAAACAGTTTATCATTAACATTGCCTTCACTCAGTGAGTATTTCTTCAAAATGTATTTATAACTTAACGTTTGCATTGCTTGTACAAAAAGAACATCAGGTCACTAAAGTGAATGTTTTAGAAATGTCATCTTTCTCCCTTCAACAGTCCTGTTGAATATAATACTTTGATAATTTAATACAAAAGCTTGTTTGTGTAGATTCTATCGTATGTAGATTTTTACACTTTTGAGTGTGTTGTTCTTTTATAGCCTATCCATGTTATCATCTGTTGAGCTCTTTTATGTCATAGAAGAATCCTGTGGGATTGGAGTCAGTTCAGGAGAATGATGACCAGTGGTGCTCTGACTATGAAAAGCTTCTAGATAAAATATGAGATTTTCGTGCCATCCACCTTACTAACTCTTTAGTTAAGCATGTTAGACATTTTCTTGACCTTTCACAACCTTATTTAGAATATTATATGATGATATCACAAGATAAAACTTGGGATAGTACTCTTATAAGCACAACACTTTAGGATAAATTTGTTTTTTAAGAAAACACTGAAAAGATTTCTTCTAGAAAGGCTACTATGGTTGTAACAACTATAAACACATAGGTATTTGAGTTTCAGGGGGATTTCTTTATTTTTTTAAAAGCATTTAGATGTCTTGCAACTAAGAATCAGAAGGGTGCTTACAGAAGCTGCTTTCAGATTAGTTAGAGAGAATCCAGGAAGCTGAAGAATGTAACTCTTACTTGAGTGTGGTGAAGACAGTTCAGAATAAGTATAGTCATTACTAGATACTACCAGGGAATGTGCCAAAAGGGTTGAACGTTGTAAAAATTTCTTTGCTTTTCTAGACTATAGCGTCTTCTCTTTTAGTAGATATTCTGTATCACCTGTTGATATTTTCTCTGATTCAATATTCCTATTAGTATGTGTGTACATTCATAATTATTAGTATTAGTTGACATTTAAGTTCATAGAATGAATAATACACTACTGTAAATAACGTGTATACAGTACATATTTGCATTTACTAATAGGGAAAATGAATAATTAAAAAGTCGTAATTTGGAAAAAAATACTTGACAAACTTCTAAAGCTGTATGTGTAACCAAAGAAATAATAACGTGGGGAGAAAAATAAACTGAAATGCACTTACAGCTCTGAGCCATTTTTAACCTTCAGATATTAAAAATTATGAGAATATTCTACTTAGAAAATTGTTGTCTTAAACTAAACAATCAACTTGATTGTCAGCCACCTACCTGTGTGTTTCTTTAATATAACTTTCAGTCTTTTGACTTGTGTAGACTTTTGTCTACAGTCTTGTCATTCACTCTAGCACTCAGTTTTAGCCTGTTCAACCTTAGATAAACCATAAAAAAAACATCCAGATAACATTATTATAATCTATTTTGTGCATACTTTTGGTTCCCTTAGCTAACTTCTGTTATATGTGAAAGACAAGAAGGAAGATAATCTTAAAAAGCTATAATCTCTGATGTAAAATAGTGAGGAAAGTATTTCTATATTACGTTTCTCTGTGGATTTAAAGTTCAAATTCAGTACCTTGAACTTAAAGCAGAAATATACAGCATACGAATGTTCCTGAAAGCAATGTTGTAGGAAGGATTAAAGATGTGAAGGTCTCTGAAAATACTAAGTGCTACATAAATGTACTATTGTGGAGGAGAGCAGGAAGAGGTGAAAGAAGAGAGAATAATTTATTTCCTTCTCTTACTAGTCTCATTTCTTTCAGTTTATTAATGCTTGTACTGAGATCCTTATAAATGGATTAGAAGTATGTAAGTAAATTTATGCAGAAGAATAGATTCATATTACTTAGTGGAAAGAAAAACAATATTAGGTACATGAACTGCAGTCTCTGGTCCTGTTCTTGCCAATTGCATTGTAAAAAGAAATAATTTGTTTTATATGTATTAACTATGAATTTAAGTCACAAATCTTGGGTCTCTGTGTTTAAAAATTGATAAATACATGGTGTAGTCACATATATTTGAGCATGAATATGAAAAATGTCTTTCTCAGGAAACAGAATTATTTGCGGGAAAAAGAAAAAGCTTTAAAAAACACCATACTGTTTAATTACACTGCAAAACTAATCCTCACTGGTGATCTTTTATGTTAGAAAGAGGTAAGCAAAAGAAAATATCATAAAAAAGAAAAGAAAATATCATAAAGCCTGCAGCACTGTTAGCATGATGCATATTCATATAACTTATGATTACAGATGAAGGTCCTGAAACAGAAAGCGTAGAATAAAAAAAATAAATAAAAAAAAAGGCAAATTGATAATACTTTATTTGGTTGGAGGTTTTTTCCTGAAGTTTTTTGTTTTCTTTTTTTCTTTTGGAAGGAAATATTAATATATGAATTTAAAACTTTGACTGGAAATATATAGAGTATAAGTTAAAAAAAAAAAGTAATATGGCATGGGATACCCAATACCTTAGTACTGCCTATGGCACTTATTCAACAAGTAGGGAATTTTTAATTAGCTAATTTAGAACAGATACATGAATCTGTTTCCCTTGCTTTATGTAAATGGTTGAGGCAGTAGGCAGTAGCCCTTTTACAGAAGAGTAATTTCAAAACAAAACAAAACCCACAAATCAATCTCTTGTTTTCTCTTACTAGCAATTTATAACAAAGTCTAAAAAGCTGATATTTCTTATGAAACAGAATATTGGTTTTCTAGTCAGTTCTACATCTAGGCTTTTTTTTTTTTTAAATTCACATGTTTCTAAGTAAAGCTTGTGAAATTTAAGTTTCTGCTGAACATCTGTGTGTATATATACACATTCGTGTTTAAATTTTCCTCTACTAGAATATGCCAGTCAAAGCTTGAAAATAGTTAATTGTGAATGTCTGGCAGTTAATAAGATCTGTACTTCCATATTCATCATGTATATAGTCCCTGTCTTTTACTCTGAACCCAGTCATCTTCCTTCCTCAAAATGGAAAATTGTACATCTCCAGGATTCTTGAAAGAATAAAATGGGTAAACAGAACAGAAGAATGGAACAGCAAATATATGGATATATGGCTGTCTGAAACTCTGCAGCAATGTATTAAAATAGAAATACTAAAGAAAAAAATATCTTGGACATTTCTGCATAAACTAGATACTTGCCATTAAAACAAATAATTAGAAAACTAATGAGGAGGCGATTAGTAATTTTTTTAGTTCATAAATCATATTTGTTTGGAAATCCCTATTCAGCGAATCTGTGACTTCCTAAGGTCAATGCAGAAGTAGCCAAAACACTCTGGCTGGGTAGGATGTGCATTATCCAAAGTAACTGCACTGTAGTTCTTTCATAGTGAAAACAAACGGATAAAATTGTGGCTGTAATAGAAAATGATCACAAAGGCGTTGAAAAATAGAAGACATAAGGAGAATTTGTTGTTTCTCGTTCCAGTTAAAAAAAATTAAATTCATTTCACTATGGCAAAGAAGTCCTTCATAAATGATGTATTCATAGCCACCACTTATCCAACAGAGATACTGCCATTATTAAAAGGAATATTAATGAGTTAGATAAAACTCTGTATACATATGCAAATAAATGTGATTCCTTTTTTTTTTAATTATACATGTTATTAATGCAATTTGTGTCAGAGGCTTGTGTATTTCAAGCACCTTGTCTTGTTGCATATGCTGTCGTAGTCTTGTACTAAATTATTTTCTGTTTCCATTGTGTTTCTTATGTTGCATGAGACATGTCAGAAAATTATCAGAGATATTTAGGGGAAGAACAACTTTTCCTTAAGATGGAAAAGAATGTTTGGAGCTCTGGTCAAAATGTTGCTATTTTAATATTTTTTGTGCTTCATGCTTCTAAAAGAAGGCCCTGTATTTTTTCCTTCTCCTCTCCCCCCCCCCATGTCTTTTTTTCAGTATCTATTTTATAAAATTCTACTATGATGCTTAATATTCCAGTGCACTGCAGAGCAGACACATTTACAATTACATCATTTTATGAAACTGGAGATCATGAAGGCTTTGTAACCACTATATTGTATAATAATTGTATTTAAACAGCAAGCATATTTTACCTTTAGAATAAATGCTGCTGCGATTCCTGATGCAATAAAAATGCTATTTTCATGCTCTACTACTGCAATAGTGGAGCTTGCTTTGCTAGTGTGGTGATCTGATTTTTTTTTAGTTTGTTATAATTATTACATCAAAATCTGTGAAAAAACTGTTGATAGAGGAGCAGCTGACGTTTTGATCTCACTTTTTAATTACAAGTGTCTGTGATCTAAGCTAAAAGGACACTGCTTTACAGGTGACCTTTATAAGATTTTCTATATACACTCTTACACTACAGCCTCATCTGTATGAGCCAATGATTAGTATCTTCTTAAAACAGGAAAGAAAGATCACGATACCATTGTTTTGGAAAGACATGAGTTTCATTGTCTCAGCAGCAAGAAAATGCTAACTTTTTCATCTTGTGATTTAACTCATATTTGGTGGTAGAAATCCACTGACTGCTTAGTTGTCTTTCCTTTGTGATACAATTTCCATCTGGCAATAGTGACTGCATGATAGCATCAGCATCCTTACTAAGATGTGTTCCAGCTAATAGTTGACCCCTCTGGCCTGGGACAGCTTTTCTCTTATGTTTCACTTGGGGTATGCAGATGCTTCTCCTCCTACTGAAGGGAGGAACGGCCATTCTAGGCAAATTTCAGGGATCCTGATGACTTTGTAATATAGTATGTGTGTGTCTGAACTAACATTGACTGATCAGAACTAACATTGAACCAAACGTGTCTAACTACAGATGATGGAAACTGGTATCAAAATCCATCTGGAATACAATTGTGATTTTGACAGCAAATTGTCAGAGACTTGGCTAATAGCTTTCATCCTACAGAGTATATTTTTCTTGTTGCATATTGGGTGTCCATGTTAATTCTGGGGAGAAAAAAAACTGGTTAATGTCCTCAGAGCATAATTCCTTTATTTTGGATGATAAATTTACTTATTAGAAATTTGTAGTGAGTGTCTCAGAGGCAAGGATGGCCTGAGAATGCCCAAGGTAAAAAGGCTCACATTATTCCTACAATATGGATAGATGTGAAAGTTACATCCTTCAAAGCCCATCTTTGTCTCTGCAATGCTCCCTGTTATTTCACTATTAAGAGAATAATAATTTTCAGGAGCAAATTCTGATCTTTGCTTCTCCCTACCTCAAAGTCCGCTCTCAGCTGCCCAGCATTGATAAATGGGGAAAGGGATCTCTGCAAAATCTTCACTCTCCAGACCTGGAGTTTGAGAGGAGAATGAAGAAGTATAGAGTAAATGAAGTACAGCAACTGCTTTCCTCCATGGATCAGTTAGTATGGCTATGAGATGTAGAATGAACCTTACTTTTACACTTTGACTTACCTCTGAAGGCTGTGTACAGTTAAAATAAGGGTCTAGCTTAATTTCTGGATGTGAACCTGCAGCAGTGTAGCAAGTAATACTTCCCTTAACCCACTGCAATCTTCTAAGGACCTATCTGCTCTTTCTTGTGCTGACAAATATGGGGTTTTTTTATGTCAGTTCTTTTCAATAAAGTTCTAAGGAAGTACAGGTATTCCTTAAATATGTATTTTTCACAGAGAAACCTCTTTAACACCCAGTTGTCTTTCTTAGAAGGAAAACTGAAAAAGTCACAGTCAGCCTGTAGCCACCATGTTTAATGGGAGCTTGAGGAATTAATGAAGAATGTAATGCAAGCATGAATCACCCCAGAGAATACCATTCTATAACCAGTAATTTTACTGTCAAAACCTAGAGAGTTCATCAAGATATACTGTCCAGACACTAAAATTAGAAAAAAATATTATACACTTTGAAACAGCATTTCAAACCCAGAGATTACCAATTGCTGTATTATACAATATTTACTTACAGTTTACCTCAGCGTAGTAGAACTGCTGACTTGATATGGGGGTAGTGGTTTATTTTTACTCAGACATCCTTAATGTTGACTAAATATTATTTTAGTGTATGAATTCTTTTATAAATCCACCAACTAAAAATATTTATAATGATAGAAATTCTAATTTCAGGTAAATTAACATTGCTGTATATATAGATAAGCTGCAGTACCAGTGGATACTGACATGAAAAATGCAAGGAATAGAATTACAAGTTCTTGAAAAATCTTCCTCAGAGTCAAGAACAGTTTGAATTTCCTTTCCCTGGTGATTCACTACTCATGCTGCTCAAAAATATTAATTTTTCCGTATTTACAAACTAAAGAAAAAAAAGGTTTAAAAAAAAATACACCTTCAATTTCTGTCATTTTTACACTCGTTTTATTTGTTGCCCTTTGATGATTTAACTGCACTTAATTTGGAATATAATAAATATTTTAATACATTAGTGATACACATTGAAAATACTATGACATTTATTCTCTCTGGGTGTTTTGTATGATATTTTAATATTGCAACCTCTGCATTACTTAACCCACTTTATGCTTAAAACAAACTGGGTTTTTAAAGAGAATGTCCATCCATCAAAACCATTACACTAATTCCTGTAATATCTCTGTGTTAGTT
>NW_010188903.1:0-884 GCF_000695765.1 Mesitornis unicolor | reverse complement strand
AATGAATAAAAATGAAAAAATGGGCAGTCATATATTGACTGACAAGTAGTTAAGATTATCTTAAGTGATGGTTGTATTTATGTGTATTTTTATTTTAGCAAAGCCAGCAATTATTGAAACAAACATTGTAAGAAAAGTTCTTATATTACAAAATTATTGTAAATGAATAAGTTATTTGAGTCAGCTTATTAATCAGTAATGAAACAAACAACTAAATGAATATTCAGTGATTTTAATAGGAGTCCTTTTTGAAATGATGGTTGAAAGAGAGACTCTAAATTTTGTAATCTGTGTTCTGTGAAAAAAATAACCTATGTTTGCTTATGTGTTTTCATCAGCTACTATGCAAATAGTTTAAACAAAGCTTTTTTTTTCTCTTCTTTTCAATGCATGATTTTTGAGACAGACAGCACAGTCCTTAATCTCAGGACTATGGCAAATCACAAAATCACAGAATCTTAGGAGTTGGAAGGGACCTTGAAAGATCATCCAGTCCAGCTCCCCTGCCAGAACAGGATCACCTAAACTAGGTCACACAGGAACACGTCCAGGCAGGTTTTGAATTCTCCAGAGAGGGAGACTCCACAACCTCTCTGGGCAGCCTGTTCAGTGCTCTGTAACCTTTACAGTAAAAAAGTTTTTCCTCATGTTCAGATTGACCCTCCTATGCTCCAGCTTGCTCCCAGTGCCCCTTGTCCTGTCACTGGACATCAGAGAGAAGAGCCTGGCTCTGTCCTCCTGACACTTGCCCTTTACAAATTTATAAACATTAATGAGGTCACCCCTCACTCTCCTCTTCTCCAAGCTAAAGAAACCCAGCTCCCTCAGACACTCCTTATAAGGGAGATGCTGTACTCCCTCAATCATCCTTGTGGCTCTGCATA
>NW_010188902.1:18413-25713 GCF_000695765.1 Mesitornis unicolor | reverse complement strand
TCTCCTACTGCTTACGGGCTGCCTCGTCTGCCTGGAGTTTACTGTAGAACCGGTCGGGCTGTTCACTGTTTGCTTCCATCTCTGGGACTCTAGAGCGTTAACCTTCCGGGTGGGTGGAGAAAATCAGTATTGTTAACGTTGGGTGCTCGGCAGGCTTGACTTTGTGGGCTTTAGGTGTCTCCACAGTTCCTCATGAGTTGTTTTCCCATACAGCCCATGAAGGACAGTGACCTCGGGTGTGTTGTTCTGGCTGTGCAGTTATTGGGCATTACATTACATAAAAAAAACCCGAACAAGCTTTTTGCTTCCTTTAGTTGTTGCTGTCTAAATAGAAGACAGAAAGCAGGTTACTGGGAATACTGAAGAAACCAGGAATGCTTTTCCTATAAATATCTGCTCATCTCTTTAGACTCTGAGCTGGTTAAATCAGGCAGAAAACAGCTGCGCTCAGTTGCTGGCTGTTATTAAGTGTTGTGTCTTTGAATTCTGAGCAGTTGTTTTCTTCCTAAACCCAGCTGAAAATCATGTGAAGGGAATATGAGCTGGTTTGTATTTCTTTTCCTAAAGGTTTTAAAAAACACTTAGTTTGCAGGTCTCGCAGATGTGTCGATATCTGAAGATATCCCAGTGGAAGGGGAGATTACTGTTCCTGTGGGATCTCGCTCTCCTGATGAAGACTACTCCACACTGGATGAGCCTGTTAGGGATACTATTGTGAGTCTGTGGTAAAACATGTAATTTGCTGTTATCTTTGGCCAGCTGTTGTGCAAAACCTGTGTTTTTGCATAGCTCTGCTTGACTTCCTTTTAAGTTTGGGTTTTTCTAGAACGGGCTATGTAAAATTAATTCTTGTGGATTAAAAAAATATCTGAATTGTGCCCAAAGTTTCTCTACGATCTCAAAGTGTTTACAAAGGTAAAGGCTTCAGATGGAGCTTGGGAGAAAACAGTCCTGACAAATAGGATTTTTCATGAATTTTTTCCTAGAGGAGCAAACAAATTCTTGTTCTTAAATGGGTGTTATTAAAGGATAAAATATTGTGTTTGTTAAGAAATGTAGAAAAGCTCGGCGTTGTTTGGTGCAGAGGTTGCTACAGAAATTTTGGGGTTGGATCCTTTCTTGATTTACCTTTAATACTCCTTCTACCTTGCTGCTTTTAGTTGTGAACTGTAATTTTTATGAAGGGATAAATTAAAGTGTGGCTTCTTTCTTTCAGATGAGAGATCTGAAGGCTGTTGGGAAGAAATTTGTCCACGTCATGTATCCGAAGAAGAGTAGTGCGCTCCTCAGAGACTGTACGTATAAGATTTTCAAATTCTTGAAAGGATGTTTTGCCAAACAGACTTTGCCTGCATGGGAGAAGGAAGAGTTCAGTGGCACGGGGATTCAGAAGTGTCTGCTCTGTATTCTCTCTGTTGTAGAAAGCTGAAAAGCAAACACAAAAAATCAGAGTGTTACCAAAGTGCTTTAAAGGTGGAACGTGTGTCAAAATGTGTGGGACAGGTAGCTTTAGAAGTTGGCAGGCTTTGCATAGATTACATTACAGAATATGGCATACAAGATGTTAAATAAGAAAGCTGTAAGGAAGTATAATATGCAAAATGATACATTGGGAGTTGAAAAAGAGGTCTGTGTTACTCTCAGGAAAGTTAAACTGAGTATTGTTCTATGATATTTATGATTTTATTATTCCCTTTACCTCCAGGGGATCTCTGGGGCCCTTTGGTGCTTTGTGTCTCACTTGCGCTGTAAGTACTTGCAGTGGGTGGATTTGGGTTTTTGTAGTCTTTTACACTGGAGAAATGAGAAATTAAAAAAACCTGACCTCATGTGTTGAGATCAGTTTCGTCTGATCTTTCTCTGGCCTTCTGCAAACACTGCCTGTTTAGATTTTCATATTATAATGTATTTCTGACACTTCAAGGACCTTCCTTCTTTAAACTTAGGATTTAAGGGTTGATACTTCCTAGTCCCCTGTCTTACAAATGATTTTACTGAAAGGTATCCCCATCTGTGTTGTCCTTCATTCTAATGCGTTTGGCCAACTCTGACCCTAACCTGCAGGCCAAAACTTTGTATGTGCTACGTATCCAGGAGAAGCGATGGGGAAAAAAGAGGCTGTGGTAGGAGTTTAATAGATGGGAGATAGTGTCAGTCTGTCTGGGGTAGGATGGAAATTTGGTGAGATCTACCAGCTAGATGAGGCACACCTGTCTGCTCAATGTACAGGAATCCTTCAGTAAAATGTTGGTAATGCTTTAGTACAAGTAGACAGTGTAATTTAAATATTTAAATCGATGCATGCTCATTTTTCCAGGCTTTGTGTTGCTTGTGTCCTGTAGTTATTATAAGCCTTTCTTAAGGCTTTTGTATTTAACAATGCACTATGCTGCCTGCTTGGAGAGGTTACCAAACTCTTAGTACGTTAATTTTCATCTTTTAGCATGTTCTCTGCAGTTTTATTCACCTTTAAATACTTACATAGTCCTTAAGACAAGTAGGCAAATGGACTGAAATGGCCTCAATTAAGCCACAACCATTTTCTTTTCCTATACAAAACTGAGGATACTACTAAGAAACAGAAAACAGATTTAAAATGACTGATCTGCAGCCTAACTGAGGAATCAATGTTTTGGGCTCCTATTCTGTCATCAACTCCAAGTCTATGAAAGCTCAGTCATAGCTTGTAAATGACTCCTTTTATCTGTTGCGTACTACAGGATGCTTCAGGGTGGATCAGCAGATAGTAAAGATGATGGAGGGCCCCAGTTTGCAGAGGTCTTTGTCATCATCTGGTTTGGCGCAGTTGTCATCACACTAAACTCAAAGCTTCTTGGAGGAACTATGTGAGTGCTGTTTTATTTAGCAGCAGTTAAAATGCTCCCATTCATTTCCGCAATGGTTTGGTTTGTCTACTTTTCCCCCGTTTCTGTCTCTCCAGATCTTTTTTTCAGAGCCTGTGTGTCCTGGGTTACTGTGTCCTGCCCCTGACAGTGGCGATGCTGGTGTGCAGGCTGGTGCTGCTGGCAGGGTCTGGAACCGTCAGCTTCATTATCCGTCTCATTGTCGTAGTAGCTATGTTTGGTTGGTCAACGTTAGGTGAGTACCTGTTGCGTTGTAATGCTGTTGTGTGCACTGAGTAGTGCCATGCTTGAGGTAGATCTGCACACGTTCTGTTGGGTAAAACCAATGGACATTGCAGTTTAAGGTGTTTCCTAGGCTGCTGAAGTATTGTAGAAATAATTCTTCCAGTTCTTGTGTTGGCAGAGATTCAGCCTCTGCCTATGCTACTGTTGATTTCCATGGTCATACGCAAATCACCATAGCAGAAGGATGGTAATTTAATATTAAAACCCTGTGTGAGTCTCCTGGGTATTTTATTCTGTGACCTATGGTATAAATACTATTGGAAAATGCTAATTTCATGTAGATAAATTTGCATTATTTCTCCTGTCCTTAATCTTTAAGTCTGACTCTTGTTACAGAATGGTAATCTATGTCAATCTTTCTATATGATACATTTTTAATTGGTGATTGTAGACTGCTGATGTTGAGCAATGGGTTGCTCTGTTTTGTCTTTCAACACGATTGTAACACAGAACCCAATTCAAAGTCGTTAACATCTGCAGTGGATCTTAGACTTTCATTTTTATGCTTCTCACATCTTCTTTTTCACCAGCATCTACAGCTTTCCTGGCAGACAGTCAGCCTCCAAACCGCAAAGCTCTTGTTGTGTACCCCATCTTCCTCTTCTACTTTGTTATCAGCTGGATGATCCTCACCTTTACACCTCAGTGATCTCCGATCAGAAGAGACTCTGTAATACGGACTGGAGTTTTTTCATGAATGCTGCAGTTAATCGTTGGCTTTATCTCTTTCTAATTTATATATATATAGATACTGTAAAAAGGCAGGTTATGGGATAAAGCCAGAGAACTGCAAAAATTGGTCGTTTGTGTGTCCTTCTCTTTGAAAGATACAGAGGTCCAGCTGCTGAGGGGTTTTTTTATTTAGCCCTGCCCTTTAGTTGTGTTAAATAAAAAATGCCCACTGTGATGGGGGTTATTCCACCTGAGGAACAGAGTGGGAGATCCTGGAAGTTCAAGGTGTCGGGTAGATGAAGATGATGTTACAGCATTGCACGACTTGGCAGAGTTCTTGTGCTTGGATTCTCACTGAGGAAGAATATGCCTTATGAAATAATAGAACTTCATTGCTGTTATGTGTTGGATAGGGAAGAAATCTGTTTGACTCTGTTTTCATTCACGTATAGAGTGGTAAAATGTGTATAAAGTGCATCATAGGACTGCGAGCTTTCACTTTGAAACTAAGTTTCAGCAAAAAGTAAGTTGGGTTCATTTTGCAGTTAATTGGAGCTGGGCAGAAGGGCACTGCCTTTGCTCACATTCATGTGTTGTGTGTTTGTTTCATCCCTTCATGTGTCAAGAAAAAGCGTTTCAGCCAAATGCCTTCAACACGATTCATGTGTTGTGTGTTTGTTTCATCCCTTCGTCTGTCAAGAAAAAGTGTTTCAGCCAAATGCCTTCAACACAATAGTTAGGCTGACCAATCCACATGCTGCGTGACAGGGAGTGTATTTACACCGAGTAGTTACAAATCTTTTTATATGACCATAGATTGGAGAGTTAAATGTCCTGGAGAAACAGTCAGAACTGGTTTGCAGCAGGGACTTAGCTGTCATTGTATATTGAGAATGGAAAATTGGAGAGTACCAAGTAAAATCTCTGTGTTTAAAACAGAAAAGTGTGAAGTAAGCTGAGGTTTTGATACGCAAGATGTTTGGCTACCACATACCACACCAGGACTTATGCCCAAAAGTTTCAAAATGGGTTGGATGAAGGAAACTAAACCATGATGAAGGTGGTGGTTGCAATGAAGTAGGATATGAATTCCACTCTTAACTACCCGTGTGTGACTTTTGGTTGTTTACATGGACAGCATTTCAACATAAATGCGTACAAATTTGCATATTGTTTCTTTATATTGAGATGTAAGAAACTTTTCTATAGGGATTTGTTTTGGCTTGTGGGTTTTTTTGCTTGTTTTTTTGTTTGTTTGTTTTCTTAATACTTTTTATAAAAAGGGAGGAAGCTTTCTTCTCCAGTTCCCTGTAAGTACACTTATGTACCTTGCCTGGAGACCCATCTGTAGGTGTACGAAGTGTCATTTGTACTTCAGCATAGGGATTGTGGCCTGGATAATTGCTTTTTGAACACCGTACTGAAATTAATCATGTTGTCCATTATTTTCAGTACGCAGTCTGAGGAGAGAGCTTTGAAACATCTGGGGGTGAAAAAGCTGCTGTGAAAATGTCACTTTTCTTGAAAATGCGCGTTGTATTTAATTTTTCCTATAGTAATGCAGATAAACTCAAAATGGATGTACGTGGGTCCTGCTGAGGTGTAAATATGCCTAATTTATATTTATATATAGAAGTGCAGTTTCTGCTCTAAACACTGTTAAGTATTTGATAGTTGGGTTGGAAATCTCTAAATATGCAGGTTAAAAGTACGTGTTTGCATTCTGGGAGCGTGGAGGAGAGGGAAGGAAAAACCTGTTGCTCCTTGCAGACACCTGGCTTTGCTGCAGTCTCAGCGCCCCTGTGTGACCCTGGTGGCCGATCTCACTGCCTTCGACTGTGGCGGTTTGACGCTGCTGTGAGGAGCTGTAGCGTTTCATAGACGTGGGTATACAATGGAAATGGGGAACTTTTAAACTTCCATTAAATTATTACTGCTATAGAGTGTGTTTTTTCTTTTAAATGTGCAGTTTTCCATTAATTTAAGCAATAGTTTAACTTTATGAAGCTGGAAATTAATATTCAAGGGCTGTAGATAGTAAAGCTGTTGATGGCTACAGTAGGATTGTTTGCACCAGATCTTTGTTTCCTACTGCAGTGCAAGAATTTAACCACGCTTTTAGAGAAATCCTTGGAATTCTCTCTCTACTGTCTTGTGACTTAAACTGATATTACATCTGAAAGATAATTGGAGTAACATTTAATTGATCTAGCATCTTTTTGAAAAGAATGAAAATGATTTTTAAGAGGAATTAAAATCCCAGTTGTTTCCTTGCTTGTTTTTGGGTATAAGTCTCATGGTGGTTTGTTCTGTAACGTTACTCTTGGCCTTTACAAGAGAATAAAATTATTTTTATATTAACTAGATTTACTTTTCAACTGGTCATCAAAGCTTTTAGTTGAGAGGTGTTTTTAATCTGAAAGAATAGGCAGAATTATACTGGTTATATGGTGAAAGTGTGGTTGGTTGGTTTGTTTTCACTCTTGGAAGTATGGAAGCCGTCATCTTCCAAAGCTGTAAAATTTTTAAGTGGGTTCATATCTCTAAAGATGTAACTTGCCCTAAGGTTTTAGCTGGCAGGATGCAGGTAGGAAACTAGATTTTCTGAGTTTTCATGCCTCCAGTTGAATAAAATTACATGTATTATGGATAGTTTTAAAATTGTTGTATCCTCTAGCACAGCGCAGTGAATGTTAATGTCCTCGGCCAGGAGTTCTAGTTGCTTAAAAGCACACAGTTTATCTTGTCAAAAATACTTTCCCCACCACAATGTTATAATCATTACTGGAAGAGCTTCACTGATTGTCGCTTGACCTTTCAACTTGAGGATGCTAATCTATTGAAAAACATAGCCCTTTTTGTAAGAGGAATATAATTGCTTAGGAAGGCAGAGAGAGCAAGCAAGGAGCACCATTGGAAATGAGAGTCATATTGATTGAGTGGTGAGTAACTGTCGTAGGTGACTGCAAAAAGTGAAGCAGCCAAAACTGGAATTTATTCCTTAGCCCAACTTTGATCCTCTTTAGAGCTACTGCTTTTATTGAATCGGCCTGTGCCTTGGCAAACAGGTAGTTCCCAAAGCGAGCTGGCTATGGGCACACTAAAGCGCGACTGAAAAATACCAGGTCTAGGCAAGCGAAGTATCTTGTGCTCATTTGATATTTGCAGACTGCCTAGATTGACATTGATGATGGTCCTTGAAAATGGTGGTTTTACATGAGAGCTTGGAGAGTGCCTGTTAATGGAATGGTACTGCGTCTTGTTCAGCCCATTATAGAAAGCATTCCTCCAAAAATGCATGCAGATAAGTAATCCTTATAACCACAGCATAGGTTTTTAATTTGTTTTGAAAACATTTGTGGTAACTCGACTGTCATGCTTTCCAAGGGGAAAAAGACACTTTCCTCCTTGCTTGAAGCCAGTTGAGGGAAAGGTAACAAGGAGAAAAGCAGATGTCTTGCCTTTAATAAAGTGTTTTA
>NW_010188902.1:0-18382 GCF_000695765.1 Mesitornis unicolor | reverse complement strand
TAGGGAAAGCACATGATTTTCTGATGCATAAACCAGGCTTTCTTCCCTACTAAGATTTTTTTTTGATGCCGTTTATCAACTGAGGTTGCTGCATGTGTTTGAATCTGAATTTAGTTTTGATCTGTTTAATACGAAGGAAAAGAATTTATTTGTTTTAACTTAAACATTTATAAATTAAAACACACTGAAAGGCATGTGGGCAGTATTGTGTGTGCATTAGGAGTCCTGTGTGTGCCATGCTCATGGTAAGGAACAGCCTGTGTCACCCCGAATTTGGCTTCGTGTGTGGGAGGCAGCACCTTCAGGTGGCTGAGCCGCTCCTGAAGCACAGGGGCGTTGTGCTGGGAGCCGTTTTGCTGTGATTAAAGCGAGGGGACTAAGGCAGGCATGGGTAAAGGGGGAGCAGGAGATAGGTAGGAAGGTGGCCTAATAAGTGGCAATTAAAAACTGTCCCTGACCAGGAATTCGAGTACATATCTATGTACTACAGTATGCTGACGTTTGGACACTAGGATGTGGATACCCTAGTCTCAGTCACTGCAAATAGTGGGGTAAGAAGCGATTTTCACACAAGATCAAATTTCAGAGGGTTAAGCTATCAGTGACATCAGGAATTTTTACTAAAGAAAATGTTCCTTGTTTATTGATAGAGATGGTTTTGCATGTAGCACTGCATTAAAGGACAGTAACATGGGAATGGAAAAAAAAAAGTAATTAAAATTAGCAGCTGAAGTCCATCCATGCTCTTGCAGCATGTTGCGGGGTGGCAGTGGGGCCTCTCCTGCAGCAGCCTGGCACCTTGACTGAGGAGCCTTGGCTTGGGGGCGGTGGCAGCAGGGTCGTGGCTGACCGTGCTCCAGAGCCCCCAGTGCTGCTGCTGGGCAAGGCCAAGTGTCCCATGGTCACAAGAGGGCGGCAGGGCCGTGCAGACCTTTAGAGCTTGGCTTTTCCTCTCTTCCCCCCCCCCTCGTCTTGGCTTTTTCCTGTTCCATCGGGGGAGATCTGGGACATGCCTGACCTGCTCATGCTGCAGGGTCTCCACCTGGCCTGCCTTTTCTGAAATATTTATGCAGTTTCGAGCAAGAAGATTACTTTCATTCAGCAAAGGGCATTTTTTTAAAACCCTTTTACTATGGCAGTAGGGAAATTAAGGGTGTCTTCTTTGTTTTCCCCCAATCAAGGAATGCATTAGAGTAACTTCACTTAGAATTGTGCATAGGAAATCATTAAGACCACCTGGATTATTTCTATTTATCAGTCAATCATGTGTTCATACTCTGAAGCATACCATCCTCTTACACCTCTGCATATCACAGAGCAATTGCTTAATGCAATTTCTTTTACCATTGCCCAAGTTATTGGCGAGTGGAAAACTGAGCAAGTTTTAGGATTTTTTTACAGAGTCGGGGCTTATTAGAGACCTAACAGTTTAAAATTGGCCTTCTGTAAGGGTATAGCAAATTTTAAGATTGTTTTGCTTTTGGGGCCATGCTAGAGCAATCCAAGTAGTTTGCCTGGGACAAAAGAGATAAAAGATGTTATCAAGGGTATCAAAAGTGTCACAAAACTTAACCTTTTTGCAGCAGCGGTGGTTTGCAATCTATTCAGCTTTGCTTGCAGAAGCAAAATTGTTGCACCTGAGAGAATCGGTCTGAGACCACCCTGGTTTGTCAGCAGTTTGTGCACAGTGCATCGCTGATGCCTACTGAGCAGGTGGGTTGGGGCTTGATAGTCTATGGGAACTTTCTTGTCACTGGGGCAAGGGAGAGGATAATTAGCAAAATGAAGAGTATAACTAAAAGGTAAGTGCACACTGACTAGTAATGAAGGACTTAAAGTTAAGATTTTCCCAGTGGCTACAGTGATTTCTGTGGGATTTGGGTTTGTCTTCTGGAAACTTTGTATTCATTAATGCTGGGCAAAATTAACTTTTTTTTCCCCCCATGGTTACTATAGGCAAAATGACTTCACCTTTTGATGTAATCTTTAAGAACTGTAAGCAAAGTCAGTCTTGTTTGTTAATCAGGCTCTTCTGAATACACCTCTTCAGTCCATCAGATGATCTGAAGTGCTGCTCTCCATCACCCTTCTCCAGCTGGACGGGAGCCACTTTCATTTTCTCACACCCAAAGGCCCCTGTGTAAGAGGGACCTGTCTTCCTGCACTGCTTTATTTTGATAAAGCTCAAATTCAGCTCTTTTTTTTCCCCAAAGCTGATCTCTTAAGGCTGACATTCTGTGTGCTGGATTGTACATTAGGACACACAAATGGTGCAGGTAGCAGCCAAGGGAGGGACCTTTCCAGTAAAACCAGGGAGTAACCCCCCCGCCCCCAGTGAATCTGCTGACTGCTGCACAGCAAACCTGTGATTCCTGACCTTTGTCTTTCCTGATGGGCGACTGATGAAATGGCTGCAGGAGCTGGAAGCCAAGACGATGGCTGCTAAATCTTCAGGTCTGTGTGCCCAGAGCATGCTTACGGAGGTTTTGCTCTTCAGGGTGCTCATGTCCCCTTGCAGGCAGCAAGGGGAGCTGGACCGGCCATGCTGTGCTGAGCAGAGCAGGTATTTCAGTTGGACGTCAGAGATAACATTGCTGAGGGCATGGTGTGGCAGGGAGCTCGTACATGTGGAGCTGCTGGTGTTGACAGATGTAAGGGTCGCTGCCTTGCTCTGCTGTCACCTTGTCTGGGGGGCAATGCCTGTGCTGTGTGAGGTCTTGGTGTGTGTGCAGCAGGGGATGGGCCTGTGAGAGGCAGGAGTGAGGAAACCCTTGTTTCCAGGGTTTGCTCCAGGTTTTGTTCTCGATCCTAGTGAGCATAAAAAGCTATACGAAATGCACCTGCCGATGTGGGAAGGGATAGCTTCCTTATTTCCACCTTAGTTATTTTCCTTGAACCTTGTCACTCTCTGCCCGCGTTTCAGAGTTCAAAGCCATTCGCTCGTACAGTCAAGTGAACAGGGAGGGTTTTGTTCAGTGTGCTATAGCCTCCCTGTGCCTGGCACCTCGACATCTGGCTTTCTCAGCCTTCTGTGTCTGATAAGCTGCTGTTTGTGCTGCGGACCGAAGTGAGGGAGCTGAATGTCAATGGGAGCCTTAGGGACAGCAGCTGGGCAGCCTCCTCTCACCCTTGATGCTCCCTTCTTGCTGCACCGTTGGTGGCTGTTAGAGGAATGAGCCCTCCCAGCAGTGCTGCTGTGCCTATGCCAGAGGAGATGGAGCGATCTCTGTCTCATCTGAACTCTTGCACATGCAGAAGGCACGGCCCCAGCTCTTCCCAGGAGGCCTGAGGTGGCATCGCCTGCACTGCGCTGGCTTGAAATAAACCTTCAGAGAGCACCCAGGTGAAACATGTCTCAATGAGACCCCTGCAAACCCCGTCTCTTCCCCTAGTGCTGCATTGCTGGCAGTGGGAAAAGCATAACATGAAACACAAGCTCCCTCTGAAAGGGTAAAAGGAGCTCTCTGTTTTAAGAGAGAAAAGCAGAATACAAAACAAAGGCAGGGAAAGGCTGAGCAGTGGTCCCAGCATGATTGCATAGGTAACAGCTTTTGCAGGAAATGTATTAGTGCACAAAGTACACGGAACTCTTACGGAAGGGACAGCTATTGCCAACTGCTCTCGTTCCAATGTGTACAAGGTATTTTAAAGCACCTGTTGACCTGACTGAAAGTTAGGCCAGCTGAGCTTTGCACCATGCTGCAACCTCAGAAACAAGCGGTGCAGGGTCTGCATGCTCCAGTGAGTAAAGCGTGGACGTACCTGGAGTAAGGATCTTTGCATCCCTTTCTAATTGAATGGAATAGAAAGGAAGATGAGGAAAAACAAAATTAATGTTGTCTTGTATGTCTTGGTAAGAAGTTACGTTTTTGCATTGCCAGTTTTCCTGTAGTTGAGTGGTAGTTTCTGCCCATGGACGATGGAGGTGAGGAGCATTGAACGCCAAGCAAAGCCACCAGGCCAGCGGGATGAGCTGCTGACCCTGCACCCTTCAGCTGATGAAGAGGATGAGGAAGGTGTCTATGACTTCCTCTGTCCAGAGCGCAGTCCCGAAGGTGAGCCTGCCTATGCATCGACAGACAGCAACTCCTCGCCCTCCCCTGGTGGATCTTTCCCCAGGAGAACCTGGGCACACCATCCAAGGTTTGTCAGCCCCACGGGGGATCCTGCTGGACACAGAGGGGCTGTTACAGGCAGGAATATATTTTTTGGCAGTAGTGAAGTGTCGGCCTTCGCTGAACTTTCTCAGACAAAGCATGGGCATGTGCTTGAGCATGGTGAAACAGATCCAGTGCAGATGCTTGAGCTGCTCTGGGCAGACCTGGAGAGAGACCGCAACATCCTGGACTGGGAAGAAGATGAGGTTAATGCCTTCTCTCTGTCTCCTGGGGAAATGAAGGCATGGTCCTACCAGATGGTAAGTATCTGTCTTTCAGACATATTTGCAACCAGACCTGAGGCATTTCAGAGTGGCAGTGACTGTGGGTGCGCATTACCTGCACCCCATTACCTGCACCCTTGAGGTGCCTGGCTGGTCCTGAGGTTGGGGTGCTCTGGCAGACACCTTTGTCTCTGTCTTCTCTTAACTCCTGCTTCAGGCTGGTGAAATGCAGTTCAGTGCATGAACTTGACTTTGTGCTCTTTAACAGTCAGTCTCATGCCCTGTGAGCTTTTTAACCAAATAGGAACCAAATCTCTGCTCAACCTCAAGTGGAGCAGGGGAGGTCATTGAGGGGCTGAGGGTGAAACGTGTACCCAAGGGCCTACAGGAAAGGCTGGGGGTTAATCTCAGAGCTCGGCAAGAACTGCTGAATTTCAGTTGGATTGTGTTTTCTGGTTCTTTTCAAGTCTTTTCCTGGTGGTCTTGTTGCTGTCTCAGGATCGTAAACAGACGATGTAATTATTTATACCATGCATTTATTTAAAACCGGCCTTTCGCCATAATTCAGTCCTCCTCTAGAAAAACACATGCAGCTGAGAGCTGGGATGGAGTTGCTGCATCTTTCTTCCTCAGGGCTTCTGAATTCTCCACAGCAGCAGTGGCAGAAGCCTGAGGCAGCACAGACCTGCCTTTGGCTTAGGGACAGCCTGGTCTGGCATCCAGCCTGCACACAGGACATGTCCTGAGGAAATAGGCACTGGGACAGGGACTGGGGCGAGTGTGGAGATGGGGCAGAGGTGGCTCAGGCTCAACTGCCTCAAGGCACCCCTGTAATTTGTAAAGGAAAGGTGCTTTTGTTCTGATGATGTGCTTTGCTAAGGGACTTGTAACCCAACTGTGAAAGTTTGGGCTTGGATGTTTCCAAGCTGGTGGGTTTGAATCTGAGGAACAAGTCCATGTTACTGATCCTGCTCATTTAATCTTGACTTCCTTCGCTTTTCCTCCTCTACCTCTTGGTTCACTTTGAGGTGGGGAACCAGAGCGCATGGCTCCAGCTCAGCCCTGTGGTGCGGGGCCGAGGGCTGGACACTCACACTGGGATAAGCCTGGCAGCCCCTGTGGCCACAGGGGGCCAGGGGAAGAAAAGAATTTGCTGTCAAATAATAATGCTTTTGTGTGTGTGAGGGGTTGCGGAAAGGGTTTTCTGAGGCTGCCTTGGAGTTTTCCTGGCATCCCCAAAGGAGTTTTGCAGCAGCGCATGTGGCTCTCATCCAGCCCTGGAAATACCCCTGGGGCTGTGGTGTCCGTGGGCACGAGACGAGCGCTCACTGTCCCCAAGCAAGAATTGTCTCTCCTTGTGCTTGGCCTAAAGAAAGGGCATTGCTGTGGCAGCGATTTTCCGCTGATGGGGTGCCAAGAGATGCTTTGTAGAAGAAGATGGGCTGGACAGGGTTTGCCTTTGAATTTGGGTGTGGAAAACTTGGTACAGGGATGGTCCAGCCCTGCACAAGCAAGAGGAGGGTATGTGTGAATTCATCATGGGGGGTTAAACTTGCAAAGACCTGCCCTGGCTTGCAGGGAGCAGACTGCTGCACCTGACAGAGATTCCTCCTCTTTATAATTAATCCTAAGCCTTGGCCAGAATTAGGGCTGGGACCTTCCCCAGACGACAGCTTTTTCTAGAACTATGTGTGAAAAGATATAATAGTTTATATATATACATATATACTTATATAATATAGTAGGTCAAATCTAGTTTATTAAATGGCATTTAACGTGCAAGCCTGTAATACAGATGTGTCTGTTGCCTGTGTTTATTGCTTTTAGCTGTTGTGTTGGCTGTTGGATGCACTGGCAGGAGTGTGTCCCTTGTGTGTGTATGCCCCTCATGTGATGTCAGTGCTCTTGGGCAGCCCCACTACAGGAAAGGGTTTAGCATTGGCTTGAGCAGGGTTTATCTGAATTTGTGCCCTGTGGCCATCACTCTGGTGTGGGCAGGAGAAGCTGCTGTGGAGGGGATGGGCTCCCAGACAGCCCCCACCAAATCAGCTGTGTTTCTGAGCCTGGGACTCAGGCTGTTAATAGCCCAGCCCTTTGCTTTCCTATACATTTGCCATAGGAGCCTCCCTGCTCTGGCTAATAATAAGAGATGCTCGCAATTCCTAGGGCTGGCCTGGCGCCTGCCTTTGGAGGCAGGGGATTGATGTCCCAGCCAGGCTCCAGCAGCTCAGGGGTATTCCCAAGGGAAGAGAAAACTGCCTAGTGAGCATTCTGCTTACTCAACTGTTTTATACAGAGAAATGCAGCCTGTTTTATATTTCTTTTTGTCTCCAGGTTGCTTATATGAAAATTATGGCATAGGAGTGGGTTTCTGCTGGAGTTCTGATTAGCATCGTAGACTCTTCCCAGACACTTGCTCTTAAGTGCTTGAATTTAAACAGAGTTAAAATTGGTTAGGTATAAAGGTCTCAAAAAAGCCATTTTCAGGGGGTTCAGCCCTGTCTTTGGAAATGCATGCTCTGGTCTCCATCCGCTGTTCTCTCTTTGCTTTCCATGGGCACCAGGTTTTATGCCTTCTCCATTCCTTCTTCTCTCACCACCCATGCAGTGCCGCTGCCCTGTCAGCCCCCACCCAGCGATTCAGTGTTGTTATTAAAAGAAAAGGGTTACTGTTCCCGCTATGCTAATGGGGCGAATGCCTGCCCTGTGTATAGCTGCTCCCTTCCTGAACTCAGGGAAATGCCTGCACACAGCAGCAAGTGGAAAATCACTGTGTGCTGATGGCTTGCCAGGGCTCTCACTGGCAAGGCAGAGCTTTCTCCTGCTCACACCTCTTCAAATACCCCATGTTCTCCCACAGAAGTGGGGCCAGCCCTTGGGAGCAGTGACAGTGGCTCCTCTTGCCATTGAGGATGTCGCCGGGCAGGCTGCGAGCCTGTCGCTGTTATTAATACTGCGCCTGGGTGCTTTGAGCAACAGCCGTGACAGCAATAGCTCATCAATGGGACAAGAATAGCTCCTGGCCATGGGCCTGTTTGGAGGTGACATGGGATGATCTGGGGGGTGATCTGGTGTGAGAAGAGGCTGTACCTGTCCTCCAAAATACTGATCCTGTCCCATGACTTACGGAGAAAGTAAGAAGTTTGTCGCAGTGCTGGGTCTGGTTGGTGAGCATCCCAGGGTCTGTCCCAGCTCTGGACAGTGCAGAGCTTTCCTTAGAATCAGCTTCTTAAAATTGAGTTTAAAATGGGCTTTCACATAAGTCTGGAAGTGACAGTGATACATATATCTGTAATTAATAGAAACTGCTTTTGTTTTTCCTGTAGATGTCTGTCGAGCAGGTACATTAGGAATGTTGGCAAGAGAGACATGCAGCAGTGGAGCCCGAGTCCTGGCAATACTGGACAGAAACACCTGTTGTGGGGCGTATGGGCTTCAGCCACTTTGCAGGGGACCCGGTCCCCAGGACCTATTCTTACTGAGGGTGGTATCCTGGTATGCTGAAGAAGGATCCTAGATTTAAAATTACTTGGATGCTTTCAGGATGACTGGACAGGCAGAAGCTACACAAGTATGCAGCAGCCTCTGTGGTTTGTCTCCCAGGCCCTGGGAAGGAGACAGCTTTCTTCTATTTGTGCTAACTTGGATTTGCTTTTTTTTTTTTGCTTTTGGAGGAAGTGGGAGAAGGATTTAACACCAGCAGAGCAAGCAGTGCAGCGAGGTGCTGGCTCTGTGCCTCCTGTACTGATGTCTTACCGAGGGCAGGAGTTCTGGGTACCCCCCAGCCCGTGCACATATGTGTGCCCCTGTCCGCTCCCCAGTCTGGCATGGTGGTGTGCAGCCAGCGAGCCCTGCTCATACAGCCCGGGGCTCTGCGGCCAGCTCTGCCCATGTACCCCGCTCTGAGGAAAAAGCCCATAAAAAGTGTTGCGAGGTCTCCCTGGGCCACCAGCAGTGATGATGGCCAGTGGCACCATTCACAGGATCCCGCCGTGGTGATGCCTTTCAGTGGCCCTGCTGCGGTGGCCGATCCCCTGGCAGCTTTGACACTCTGGCAGCAGTACCCAGTGAGCTGGATGGGGATGTCTGGAAGTGGGCACTCGTCCCAGCTGCCTTTGTCCACCACAGGGGAGTGTTTGCATGTCCTCAGAATAAAAGCTGTGGCAGCAGTGAGTTAGAGGGTGGCTGACTGTCAGGCAGCAGTGTCTGGCTTTAACTTCTATGTGCACCCTCCTATGGGTAAGATCCTTGCTAGGAAAGGGGACCCTGGGCAAGCATCCCACAGAGGTGAGAATGTTTTCCGAGCCCTGGGTGTTTCAAGGAGTGCTTTGGTGTCCCCAGCCCCATTGCACTGACCCAGCAATGCAGGGGACGTGATGGAGGGGCTGTGACCAGTGCCAAGCCTGTGAGCAGTGCCAAAACCCACTGAGGAATGAGCGAGCGGGAGATGGAAGGAGGCAGCTGGAGACGGCACTGGGACTGATGCCACCCATGTGCTACTGCTGGGGCCATGCCTGTGCTACGCCGGTGCTGCTGCTGCCACCGGGCAGTGCTATGAATCCGAGGGTCCTGGGTGTGGGTCTGGTCTGTGGATGCTACTGAGCGGTAGTGCCTGATGCTGTATTCTCCAGCTCTGTTCTGCTGTGGTCCTTCCATGCTCCTCTCCTTCTTGGCTTATCCCCCTGCTCCCATTCCCCAGGAGCTGTGGCCACTGTCTCTGCTTCACCAGAACGCACCGTTGAGGCTGGCAGTAATGGAGATTTGGGACCTGAACAGGCTCTGTTGGCTCAGTGGTGGTGGCGGCCATGACCTTGGCCAGGAGGAGCTGCTGCATGCCATGGGACGTCCTGGGCTTGCACTGCCACCAACCCAGCTCCTGCCAACCACATCCTGGTCTGCCCTTGCTGGCATCTGACAGCAGACTCAGGTGCCACATGCACCAACTGCTGATCAATGCCATTACTTATTCTAAAATAATTGCATAAATCAGCAGTTGGCGGGGTTTTCTTGTGCCTGCAAGAAGACTTCTAGCCTGGGGGCTGGATGGCTTGCACGAAAGTTTGTGGCATCGCCTTTCATTATGATCCTTCTCATGAACAATTGCTAAGCTTGCACAAATGTTAAGGATAGGACAATAAGAAGCTGTGAATAGGGTGGGAGTGAATGGCCAGGCCATGCTCGATGACTATGGGGTGTTTTTTCCTGATGCTTTTCTCCCCGCTGGGGTCACACCTGTGGGTTGGCAGAGCCGAGTGGTGCCCACTGCCCCACGGTGAGGCTGGCTGCCCACCATGCCCGTGGTGAACTCGCACCGCTGTTTGCGGGGGCATCTGGGGACAACAACGTGATTGCGTGGGTACGGCTTGTTCCTGGGAGGGGAGAGCATAGGGAGCCCTCTGCGAGTGGATCTGTGGCTGCTGCTGGTGAGCTGGAGCAGAGGCTGGAATGAAAACCTAAACCGCCCGGGGTTTGGGTTTCCAATGTCCTACATGTGTCTTTGACAGCCGAATTCCCATTTCTTCTGCACTGGGGGTGTTTCTTTTCCCTGGGAACGGGAGCATTGCTCAGTGCACTCAAGGCAGGAAGGAAAGCCTGGAGCTGTTTAAAACTCGCAATCTTCAGGGAATTTCAATCGCTGGCCAAGCCTGTTCACAACCAACTGAATAACGGTGCAGGGTTTGAATCGCTGGCCCGCCTCCGCAGGCAGCGCTGCCTCCTCCCTCCCTCCCTGCCTGTGCCGTGCTCCTGCCCGTACTGGGGCTCTGCTCAGCTCCGTGTGCTGCAGGCAGCAGCCATGGGGGTGCTGGGGGGGGCTCTCCCTAGGGCTGGAGGCAGTGCTGTGGTCTAGGGGGGCTCTGCATTGGCCTCCCTGCCAGGCCCATCATGCCATTGCTGGATTTTTTCTGGGCTTGCTTCAAAAGAGCCAAGGTAAGGACCATCTATTTAAATGCCATCTGTCTTTTGACACCCTCCTAATTTCAGGAGAAGCCACTGGAAGGGACAGTGGGAGAGGCATCTCTAGCGGGGCTGGGGTTTGCGCACAGTGCCTGACATCCTCTCTGGAGCGATGTTGTGCCTGTGCTCCACACACACGTGAAAGGTTAATTTTGGATGGGCTGTATGTGGATGCGTTGGTCTGTGTGCCCTGTGCTGCCCATCACCGATGGTACCCGGAGCCCGCAACCCCCAGAGCAGGCAGGGTGCAGGCACGGGTGCAGCACCGGTGGTGAAAAGACAGTTGTTGGTGGGCTCTGTGTGTGTGCATGCATGCTGCCAGCCCCAGACATGGGCTGCAGTGCCAAGGGGGTCCTCCTGTGCATCTGGTAGGCTGGGCCGGGGGCACCTCTGCAAACTGGGGCTCAGCTGGAGACTTGGGTTGGTCCTAGCGCAGCACTGGGACTGTGTCTGGCTCTGCTGTCCTGAAAGGACGGGGAGGCTGCAAGTGAGATGACAAAGGAACAGCAAGACTGGAGGCCTTGAGTTTTTAATTTCCTGCAGCGGTGGTTCTCGTGGCATCTGGTATTTTTCATTTGGGTTTAATTCCTCATCTGCTGCCTTAATAATGTGCAACTTGCTGTCTCTGAATGCCCTTGCTTGTTGTGCTGGATTTTTTGTATCGCAGCCTGTGCAGTGCGGTGGTAGGTGTGCCGGGTAGATCTTCGAGGTATTTTAAGCATGGATTTCAGGCACTTCAGACTGGAAAAAGCACTAAAATCCCTTTCCGACCAGTGCTGTACACTGGGCTGTGTCAAGTGTGTGGCTCTGCTGTGGTGAAGTGAATGTGGAATGCAAGCTGTTCCCCTGGGGTTTCAATGCAAAGCTTAAAATAGTTGAGTCTAAAAATGACATTTGTGAAATTCATTAATAATATTAGTAGCTGTCTTGTCCCTGCTGTCTGCAGAGAGCTTAGCAAGTCCTTGTTAACCCTCCCCATCCCTGCAAGCTGCGTGTTGTCATTGCCATCATGCTCACGGCGACAGGGGCTGGGTCCCAGTGGATGCTTCGTTTCTCTCTTCTTCTTGCATTGACAGACTGCCATTCCCATGTTTGCACTTCAGTTTCACAGCAGCCACCTCCCACCAGCAAACGAAACCTGGATGACCCCCTCTTGGGTCCCACAAGTGTTGGACAAGTCACTATGGTGTGCAAGCCTTTGGGAGAGGGGCAGCCAGCGAACAGCCAGAGCTGAGAGCAGCTCCCAGAGCTGAGCAGTTGGGTGGGCTTGGGGGCCAACCAGGCACCTGGGAAGCCAAAGGGATGGAGGACACCATCCTCCTGATTTCTCTCAGCAAACAGCAGAGGAATTCCCCAAAGAGAGAGAAACATGCAGGCCTCTGTCCATGGGATTGAAGCTTTCCAGGTTCAATGAGGCGGGGCTGTGGCTGGTGGAAGATTTTGAAGGTGTTAGGGCCAGGATACCAAGGCAGGGGAGAAGAGGCTCCCCAAAGCTGTCTTAGCACAAGGAGAGTTTGGGCCTGGGACAGTAGCTTTGCCTTATCGTCTGCCAGATCTTGCCCTGCAGAGCTTGTGACAACAGACATGATAGGGGTCCTGGTGATCTTCTCTTTGTCCAAACATTTTTGCCTCTGGTGTTCTCCTGTTGCCCACACACTGCTGCCAGAAGCCCGGCAGCAGGGAGATGGTTGAGCCCATCTCTCTCTGGGTCATCCTCAGCCCTGTGGCCCCGGCAGGAAGAGGGGTCCCGGGTGGCCTGTGGGAAAGGCCAGCGCAGCAGAGCACAGCATTCTTTTTTTCCAGCACCTCTGGCTCTGCTTGGGGGAGCTGTGGTTTTGCTGGGGGGGGGCCTTGCCTGTGCCCTGGGGAGGGTCCTGGGCTCTGTTTTTGCCCTGGGACCTGTGCAAGGCTGGGGCACTCCTGCTCCTTCACCTCCACGGAAATCACCGTTGTCTCCTGTGTGCTGGCAAGGCTCTGTGTGCTGGCTGTGTAAATCACACTTCCCTTGGCTTTGTCCCCACAGAAGTCCAGTGTCAGGCAAGGGGCAGCCCCTGTGCCCAGTGCTGGTGGCCCCTTCCACACCCGGGTGCTGTGCCCGTGGAGAGGCTTGGGGAGCCAGAGCCCAGCCTGCTCTCGGCTTTGCTTTTTATTCTTTTTTTTCCCCCTTTCTTTATTGTTTGCTTTCCGTGCCTGCAGACACCATTGTACGCTCTGCTCCCAGACCTGCCAATGTGATTAAAATGGGGATATCTCCACTGCCATCTGTGCAGCCGCACAGGTACCAAGCGATTCGTCTGGGGTGGACTCTAACCCAGTGCTTCCTCTGCCAGAGCAAGGGTCTGCCCCACCGAGGCTTCTCAAGTGCTGTCCACAGCCAGATCCAGCTGCAGTGCGGGAGTGAACCTGGGTGCAATGCATGGTCTGTGAGTGGCTCATGGGTGAGCAGGGCACTGCAGTCTGCACATTTGGAGGAACAGACCACATCCTCCCAACCACTTTGCTGTCCCAGGGATGCAGAGCCCCTTGTCCTGGGCTGCTGCTCCAATGGCTTCCGGGAGGCAGGGAGCCACGGTGGTGGGCACTTGCTGGGTACATCCTTTGCTACGGCTCTGCTCATCCTCAGAGCCGAAGCAGGCGCTGCTGGTCCCTGGCAGAGGAGGCTGGAGTGGTGACCAAGCCCAAATACAAGGGGTAGGAGTCCACGAACGTGAAAATAAAAAAGATAACACAATGATTCCTGTTTTCTTTCTTTTCACAGTGTTTCACGTTGCTTGAAGATAAAAAAGATGCAGGTAAGCTGAGACAATCTTTTTATGCCCTCGCTGCGGGATGGGCAGGGGTTGCAAGATGAGGAGGGCCATCCCCCTGTTGGGCTTCTAGTTTCTTCTGCCAGCAGTACAATTTTCCTCAAAAAGTGTTTGTTTGGTTGTTTTTTTTTCAAAGGGGCACCTGCAAACTGCAAACCTGCAAAACGCAGGACAGGAACCCCCTTCCCCCAAGACGTGCTCAGTCCCTCCTTTGCCCCATCCTTTCCCCAACATGGCTCCACGTGTGGCTGGGCCGTACATTCCAGTAATCACCAGTTAGGGTGTGAGGTTCTGGGTACTGCAGGTCCTGCAGAGATGAGCGGGCCCCACGCTGGCGTGCGTGTGGTGCTGTAGCTGTGCCAATGAGCTGAGCCGTTTAACTGGGGCAGCGGCTCTGCTCCTTTCTGGTTCCTTTTGAATTCTTCTCCTCTTCACAGTGGCCAACTTCATGCTCCATAGATAAGCTCATTAGGAGTCCCAGAGTCTTGAAATTGCCATGCCGCAGGAAGGAGGCTCTGCCCCGGCTTGGAGCCCCCCCAGCTTTGTGGGATTGAGATGTCTCACCAGTGACAGCCGGGCAGGAGGGAGTCACGGTGAGGCTCCGAGCTGATCTGTGGTTATGGTGCATGTGTCCATGGGCTGCTGCTGCCCAAAATGTCCCTCTGCAAAGGCAGGGGTGGAGGCTGGGGGTTGGCACCACCTTGCCATGAGGGCCTTGGGGAGGCCAGAGGCTGGTGGTGGGCTGTAGGGGGAGAAGGAGGAGGAGATGCTGGGCTGGGAACAGGGCTTGTGGGCTCTGGGATGGGGCACAGCCAGCTGCTTGGTCTGAGTCCACTGCAGGGCCCTGTTGTCAAACTCATCTGAAATGGCATAGCCGTCTTGGCTGCTGCTCCACTGGGGGGGGGGGAAGCTCCAGATTTCACATTGTTCTCATGTTCAGCCTCAGAGAACAGTGCTGTGGCCCAGCTCATGGGCAAGTTGGGTGGAGGTCCTGCATTTCATGTGGAATGTGATGTGCCTGGGGGTCTCCGAACAGTTCCTCTGACTGGAGGGCAATGACCTGGCCTTGTGTTTTTCATCTGCATAAGAGTTAGGTGAGCTGTGAGCTCTGAGCCTGGCCAATGCAAGAGCCTAGGAACACAGGAAAGCTCTGGGCAACAAAAGGTGCTTTGTGACCGGGGCTCCAGAGGTAATCCTGGGTGGTCTCTCTTGCCTTTTCATGGGAGAGATTAGCAAGGTGAACATCACAGAGCTTGTTAAAAAGGGTTAAAGAGCCCTGTGCAAGGGAAGGGGCAGGGAAGACTCCTACAGATCGCATCTCTGGCTGGATTTTGGGGGGAAGTATGTTAATAGTTTTTTTTCCTCTTCATTAAAACTGCCTGTAAAATCCCAGTCTCTCTGGACAGGAGGAACTGGAGCCCTTGCATGCGTGAGGAGCTGCGTGGTTTTATACCCGTGATGCGGTGCGTGGGCTGGAGCGCACAGCCCAGTGCAGCATGGCTGAAGCTCATCTTTTTTGTGGGAATTACACTGGGCTTGGAGCAAGCTTGTGGTCAGTTTTTACCTTCTGCTGGGGTTTTTAGAGCTCTGAGAAGAGTCTGATGCAGTCACTCACTGTCCTTTTAGCTGACCATCCCCAGGAGATCCTCTGACTTAGGGAACATTCAGATGGTGGGCTCAGGAGATACTGTTCCCTTCCTGGATGATTTTTTTAAAATCACTTCAGGGTGGGTGCCGAGAGGACCTCAGCTCTCAAGACAGCGACATGAGGCAGCGTTGTGTTGTGCGTTTATCCCAGTAGCTGTTGGGAACGTGCCCCTCCTGACCCTTCCATCACCTCCCCTGCCCCTGATTCCCCTGCAGCAGCGCTCCTCTCTCACCATACCTGGAAAACTCCTGGAGCCGCTTCCCAAGGTGCACCGGATCCGTTCGCAGCTGCCAAGCCCCATCCATGGCTCCGAGCTGTCCTGCTGGAGCAGCCCCAGCTGGGGCTGCGTTTCCCTGGATTTCCTAACCCTCCACTTCCTCTCTGACATTCACTTCCCATGTATTGTTCTGCACAAAGCAGAAAGGAAAGGCTTGCACGCTGGCCATGCACACCGAAACTGCATCCTCCAAATACATTTTTGCCGACAGCAGCATCAGACTTCTCCAAAAGCAGGAGCACGCTCTGCAAATGTCATTAAGCAGTGGCATGGGGACTGAACTGATGGTTTCCTTCAATACACCACACAATGATGATATAACAGTATTTCAAAAGTGGGCTTCTGTGGCTGGATGTGGTGAAATACCAAAGAAAAGCAGCATAGGGGACTCGGCTGAACTTTTGCCCCTGCATGAAATAATAAGGTTGTATTTACCCAGCATCTGGATCGCCAAAAATAACCTGCTAAATTTAGCTGTTGTTGATATGTTGTCACAGCTGAGTTCTTCTCTCTTTACACAAAAATCTCTTGCGCTAGCTCTGCTGGTTTTTGCCCAAGCACGAGCCCTTCGTTCCTCGCCTGGTGTGTGCTTGCATGTTCAGTGCCTTGGTTTTTGGTGGAGAAGATGGGAATAGGGATCTGTTTTTCTGTCATTGCCTGAATATGTTGAAATGAAGAGAGACGGGGGTTGGCAGGGTGGCTGCTGTGAGGGTGTGTGGCTGTGCTGGGACGCATTGGCATGCAGGGACCAGCACTGGGACCACACAGTGGCCACAGCATCCATGCAAGGGAGGAGACTGGAGGAGACCTGTGGCTTGAAGGCATGGGATGAGGTGTGATGCTGGATGTGGCTGCAAGGATCCATTTTTGGGGTCTTCTGAAACTCCCTGAGAAATTGCTGCCGGTTACGTGGTGGAAAATGTGGTCACGGGTCTGGATCTCAGTGGAAGAGGTGGGAAGTAGAAAAGCTGAACTGAATGTGATTATTAGTGACTTTGGTGTGACATGTGACGAAAGGGAGCCTGCCTTGCTCCTTCCTCTTCCCTGCCTGCCTGCAGGGTCAGGCTCAGTCTTGGGCTGGTGAATCAGGCTAGAACACCGACCTCCATCCCAAAGTAACCCCAGGTCCCTCCCTGGAGCCCTGCATCCCCCGACCCAGAGCCCCACAGATGCAGGTCTAGGGGCAGCAGCACCCGATGTGTGCTCAGATGGGCTCTGCCACTATTTTTAATGACGGAAGATATTTGTTTATCAAATATTCTCATTTTTCTTCTGTTAAAGGTAACAAGATATGTCCTAAACAAGAATTGCTACACTAAAAATCACCCTGGCAGGGCAGCTTGGGAGCAAACAAACAGTTGATGCTTCTTTCCGTCAGATGTGTTCTCAGAAGCAGGGGACAGCATCTCCTTAGGCCTGAGACGATCTCCAGCATTTCCTTTTTGGCCTCCCCAGTGAGCCCTTGAGGTTATTTTTGAACCGCTGAGCTCTTTGATACATGTTTCTCCATATTGGTTTAATTTCCTTAGGAGGTGGGCTGATGCTAAAGCCTTGGGCAGAGCCAAGGTTGCAAGCTTTGACGTTTTCCCCTTTTCCCCCATGGGTCCCCATGCCTGGAGACATTTATGGGCGAGTGCCTTTTGTGCTGTTTCCGTCAAACACCCAGCTTGGTGCTGTGCTGGGTGCTGCCCGTTCCCATTACTGCCTTTGTAACAGCCAGCCTCTTCCCAGGAGCTGCTGTCTGTGCTGCTCCTTAGCCCCTGCAGCCCCGCAGCTCCCGGATCACTCCACTGAGCCTCATGTATAATTACATCCTTCATTAATTAACAGGAACTGCCATGGCAGTGATACCGGCATGCGAAGGACCCCTGTGAATATCTTGGCCTACGGCAATTTTAAACACCTCTGGTTTGTTCTCCTGGTGCCTTTTTGCTCTTTTGACAAAAAGGCAAAGGCTGCTGGATCAGCCTCCCCCTTTCCACACCCTCTGCCCCTGCTTGTGCCGCTGGGACTGGCTCCAGAGAAACAAGCTGAAAACGTGAAATGAGAAAAGATGCTTTAAAAGAAAAGCAAAACCAACTTGGCCATACTTCAGCTCTTCAAATAAATTATTGTGGGGAAACTATTTGTCAGAGGCAAGAGGCTCCTCCAGCCCCCGCAATGAGGCCGTTTCTTGTCCTTGTTCCCCTTCTGCCTTATAAAAAACTCTGAAACCTGGCGATGGCTGCAGTAACTGATTCCCATCCCCTAGCTCATCTCCTCCATCCTTCTGGGGTTTTAATTTCAGCGTCTGGAAGTTTTTCCGTTTCCTGTAGCTGACAAAATGCAGATTCCTGCCATCGGAACAGCAGGAGTCTATCATGAATTGGGTGATTTTCTTTGAAGGCCAAAAAGGAAGGGCCTTGGTTTGAGAGAGGGTTTTCCCTCATGTTGGCTGCAGATAAAGAGCTGGGAAAAGGCCCCTTTGGCTGCTTTGTGCCCAGTGTGGTGCCAAGCTTTTCCCATGGCAGCAAGTAGCAATTGAGACAGACTGGAAAGAAATCGCACGCAAGAAAGTACATTTGTATCTGCAGCTTTTGGGTAGTTTGCACGAGGCCAAAATGATCGAGAGGGAAGCTTTGAGAATGGTTACTTCCCTGAAATGAAAATGAGAAAATGCCTTGAAAGCTGACAGAAAGGTTTAGCTGTAAAATGGTTTTTCGTTGCGAAGAGCTTTGACATGTAAGCTGTGTTAAAAATGCAAAGAAAGGTGATGTGTCCTGTGTCTGAAATAACCTGCCTGTATTTCTCGAGGTAATTTTGCTGTAAAGGGAAGCTCTGGGCTGTGCAAGCAACCACGGCTGGTGTGGGTGCTGTGTAATACCCATGTGGGTTTGTTTTCAAAGCCTGAGAGGTCAGATGGGGGAAAAAAAAAAAGGCGTGAGGTGTTTGCGGGCCAGTCTGATCACGTCAATTCCTTAATGAAGGGACTCTGAATCCTGCCTGAAAGGTCCTCGGCGTTCTGAATGCGAGTGGAGGCAGGGAGCAGGAGCATTCCCTGGTGCTGCGTGGGGCCGCAGCGCTGGTGACTCGGGTGGATGCAGATGAGCTGGGGAACACGTGAACCATCTCCACACCGGGCTTGGCACCTGGCAGTGACCCCGGTTCGCAAGCAGCGCGCTCTGGTGACGGCGGCCCTTGCCCCGCTCCCTCCTCGCACCGGGGATTCTGCGGGAGGCATGGAGAGAGCCGGAGCCGTTCCCTGGAGCGAGCGGCTTTCTCTGCCAGAGAAACGGCTTGTGAGTCTCGGCCGGTGGGGGCGGAAATAAGCGGAA
>NW_010188901.1:0-64970 GCF_000695765.1 Mesitornis unicolor | reverse complement strand
ATAAATATATAAAGTATATTAAGAAAAAATATTTTAAATTTATACAAGAATCAGCTTGTTTTACACATTTACCAAAATAATTTTCATTTTGTGCCACTTGTAAAATAAAACATTATTTGTATTTAACTGTAACATAATAGTGTTCTTGAAGCACAGAAGTGATGTAGCTGTAGCATCTGAACCTTGTTAGCCTAACAAATGTTGCCCACTTACTGTTGCCTCTTGTGCAACTTTATTCCCTTTATTTCCAGGTCATTACTACACTGCTATATTTTGTAATAATCTGCTGCATCCACTATTGGAGAATGGATGTGCCTGGTGTTACAGAGCAATCACAGAGCTGTGGCCATGGGCATGAATGCAAGTGTGTTTGTTTTATTTCAGTGTTCATCACAGCAAAGTCTTTTTTGGAAGGCAAGTGCTTGGTAGTGAAAGTGAAAATTATTTCTTATTGGAATTCTTGTTCACTTATGTTCTCATAGGAGAAGAAAATGTTACTGTAGGCTAGTCACGTATGTAGTTAACCACAGTGGAAGTATAAATAATACATCTCTGATAAGTTATTCTGTATGGTCACTTTCATTTGATGTGTGCCCACACCCCCTGTGTGGTAAACCTGTCACTCAGTGTAATCGAAGGTTTCTGATAGCTGAACGGTGGTTGTTGGTGCAGGTTGATGTGTTTAGATGGAAAAATGTAACCTGTTGTATCGATGTTTGGTGTGTTGGGACATGCCTTCTACTTGACTGGTATAAACAAGGCTGTTGTCTTTTCAGACTTGTCTGGACAAGGATGGGCATCTGAAGAGAGGCTGCAGTGAGTGGAGGTGCAGAAACATCATAGACTATGCCAGCCTTTTAGGTCTTGGGGTTTTTGCTTGGGAGCAGAAGAGCTTCCAGAATAACTTAAGATTATATTAAAAATTTTGGGACAAATTTGTCTTGGAGTTGGGAAGAAGAGTACTACTGTTTCTCCTCAGTTGTTATTCAATACAGATACTCTCCCAGCACTCCCCCCTCCACCCCATGCTCAAGTACTAGAGATAGAAGCGTTGAGATGCGAAGGAAGGTTGTCATAACTCATCCTAATGCTTCTGGCAATATCACCTTATATAAAAAATTAGTAAATTATTGAAGAACATATGTTAACTCTAGAAGGAGGCTTATTTGCACATTCATGTCCATATAGCTTTCTCTTAGCTAAAAAATTAAGCTAAGAAATTAAGCTAAGTTCAGAGTTAATATTTAGATCAAGAGCAGAAAAGTGCATCTGATCTGACTGTGTGGAGATCATATTGCTTACTGAAACTGTGAAGGCTGGATGACAGAATGTTAGGCAGGATTGTTTCCTTCATAGTCCAAACAAGCTGAAGTTCCTAACAAAAACAATAAATACTTCTCTATGAATAGAGCAGTAAACAAAGTTTAGTACTCTGAAAATTTCCTCTTGTTTATTCAGAATTTGTCTACTACAAGTAAAGTTGAATTCAGGCCACAACTTAAGTGATGAAGAGGAAATAAATTCCCCACTGCAGTAGTAATCTGTGGTCAAAATTATTTTCTTTTTTTACAGTGCATAAGCCTGTGCTACTGCTGAATGTTTGAACAGATTCAGGAGACATAAATGAGGTGGAAGGAGGATAAAAACTGCATCCAAGATGAAAAAAATATATCTTTTGAACTTCCCTTTTCACATGCGTTGGAAGTAAACATCGAGCTCCAAAAGAACATTAAAGTTTTTGGAGTTTGTATTTGGCTTGCTGGACTGGAGAAGTCAATGATGGGGTGTCTTACTAATAAAGAAAAGGTTAGACTGGGGGCAATATGTTACTAATTGCAGACATTTCTGCCCTCCTGAAAACTTTGGCAGGGAAAAAGCATCCCTATCACAGGCAGGAGTGATGCCTTCCCCTGACCAAGCCTGGCAGTGCAGCAGGTTGAACGTGAGTCAGCAGTGTGCCCTTGCGGCGGCACAGGCCAACTGCATGCCAGTCTGCCTGGGAGCACAGCCAGCAGAGCCAGGGTGGGAGACATTCAAGTCTTGCCTTCAGCATTCCTCAAACCTCGTCTGCTTGGGGAAGGATGCTTGTGTAGGAAGCTGGGGAACATGATCTACAGGGAGCAGAGGTTTTGTTCAGCCTAAGGAAGCAGCTGAAGGGACATTATTACTGTCTCCAGCTGCCTCATACTTGTTGACAGAGCAGATGGTGCTAGGTGCTACTCCAGGATGCACAGTGGAAGGATGAGAACCATCAGATATCAGGGGAATCGCCATCCTCAGGACTGCCAGAACTCACCTGGACCTGAGCAGCTGACTTAGCCCTACTCTGCATAGGGGATGAGACCAGGTGATCTCGAGACATCCTGTTGGACTGAAATTACTCTGCAGTTAGCAGCAGATGCAGAAATGATAGAGAACTACCACTAAAAGTACCTTCAGAGTTCTGAAATGGTTTGCCTTGAGACAAATGCCTAGAAATTTGACTTAGCAACATTTACAGTTGTGGACTGCTTATTACTTGTCAGGGTTTGTTCTACAGTGTCTAAAAATTACTGGTCGTCCCCCCCCCCCCCCAAAATAGCTGGACAATCACAGCAAAGGCAAGAATATTCCTATTTGGCAGAGGGGAGGCATTTCTGTGCTGTATTTACAGGGCACTGTATGCAAGACAGGATACATGATGCAGGCTGTTGTGGCCTTGAACATTATTGGTATGATACACATTCTTGTGTGTCTGTTTCAAGAGAAGTCTGATACTCTCCTAATGACAGGTGCAGGTATGTTTGTAAAGGAAGCCCTTGATATTTCCTTCAGCTATTGAGCTACTTTGTGGTGGATGTCTTATTTATAGATTAGGAAGCTCAAAATGAAAATTTAAGAGCTCAGTGTATACACAGAAGAGAACAGGCTCCACATCGAGGTACCAGAGCCCAAGTATGTGGTTTAGCTGCTCCCACTTCTCCTTCTGGGTCAACATGCACAAGTAAAAGTGGCTAGTATCATTACTGTGTTTTTTGTTTGCAAATAAAGTAGTCCATTCTCGAAGAGATTTGGTGGCCCTGTAATACTGTTCTGTTGAACTTCAAGTTCTCCAGACTTGCAAGCATACTTGCCTGTTAGAACTTCTGATCCACTTGCTGAAAGGGTGGTGAAATATAGTGCAGTAATGAATATAATAATGTCAGGCTAAGGGCCACCTTCAGTTGTTTTTCACTCTCTCTTGCAGAAGTCTTGCAAGACCTTTGCAAAGGTCTCACACGAGTCTTGTCCTCTATTTTTTCATATTCTCTGTATGATTCCAGATAGTTGTCTTTTTTGCTAGAGAGTTAGTTTCTATGAGACATTAATATTTTACCTGCTTCTTACTCTGCGGTTGCCTGTCTCCTGTATCTCTGTCGTCTTTCTTATGAGACGCTTGGTACTTGTTGAAAATTTACTCCCTAGAGCTCACCCTGCTGGTGCAATGGTTGGCTCTGCTACCTGGCCTTTGAAACATCAAGAAAATGGTTTATGAAAGATTAACCAAAGTGTATTTTCTTCCATTCTTGCTTTATTCCAAACAGTATAATATACTTTTAGCAAACAATCTAACCACATCATGGGTATGTATACTAGGGTTTAAGGATTAATTGAAAGAAGAAACATCAATACATCATACTTTGGTTTACTCTAAAACTTTGGTAAGCTGAAGTTCTTTTCTTTGGTGTTAATCACAAAAGACCAATGTGCAGGTACCTGCTGGTAACTGATCAGGGAGTATTCACTTCATGGCACCTGGTGTTACCTTCTCTTCAGCTGTTTCTAGTCAAGGAGAGTACACTCAGATGCAATTTTTCTAGCAAAGAAAAATATGCTCTTTTTTTGGAATATTCTGCTTGTCTCAAGATTTTCTAGCAGCTGTATAGTGTTCTCAGACATATACTAACATAGTAGATTGGGAAATTAAACAGGAGCAAAACCGATTGTCTGAATTACTAAAAGCCGGAATAGAAACTAAATCCCAGTTGAATGTGGTGCTAAAATTTTGTCTTACATCTTCTGAATTTTCTGTCTGTTGGAGCATCCTTTCTATCTATTTTGTGTCTCTTGGCTTGCTTGCTTAGTAATATAAGCCTCTCTGTTCTTTCGGGGTTTCAGGGTTTTTTTCATCTCACCTTCTTGTATTGTGGGTTTTTTGGGTTTGTTTTGGTTAGTTGTTGGATTTTTGTTGTGGGTTGTTGGGGTGTTTTTTAGCCAGTGCTCTTGGTTACCACATTGTAATGTGCGGGGCATGAGACAGTACAAATTCACAGAAGTACCTTAAAATCCTTGATTACAAAGTCAAGCATCCCAGGCACTTTATACTAACTGCAGATTTGTTCTTAGATCTTGCTAGATAAATTTATTTCCAAAGAGAATGTTACCATATTTCTTAAACTGTGCATTTACAGGTTATTTAAGCTTCTTCTAATGTCCATTTTTCTGTGTTATCGAAGTTTTCCTTGTTTTGCAGCATAGTGGAATTTGTGGCTAGAACGTGAGATTGACTAAAATAATGTGCATTTTAGTCTTTGTTAGCCTTTTTAGACTAATTTTTACTGGAGTTTATTTTTTTTTCTGAAAGAGTCTTTAAATGCTATTTTAAAATATCTTGAGTTCTACAATATGGTTCAAGAGAATAAAGTGAAATGTGAGAAGGTCAGCATGTTAAAGGTGATATTTAAAAACTTCACAAGACATTAAGTGGGTCAAGAATAAGGGTAGGATCAGTACTGCAAGTTAAGAGTGGGAAAGATTTACTGAACTTCGTAGTTTTACTTCCTTTTAAGTATTCACCTAAGGAATTAATGGGATACAGTGCATGGGAAGGGTATGCGTGTGGTAAGAAATGCAGAGAAAGAAATAAAACAATTTTCTGTTATATTTCAATTATTATTTCTTTTTATGTTGGTGAGATTCTGAAGGCATGCTTCACAGGTGACAGAGGTGACATATTCGCATCCTATTTTACCATTATTAACATACCAGTATTACTTAACCTTGTCTTTCCTGCATGCTTATATTGCAGAGATTTCTGATAAATCTTTGTAAGTCTTAATCCGGATTTCCATGAAAGCAACTATTTATTCTCTGTTGAGAAAATGCATTCATTGCATAGATTGGAAGAAAGATTAGAGGAGAATTGTTTGATTGTCAGCACTAATACTAGGTGGTATGCTATGCAACTAAGTCTTTTAGTTGAAAAAAGTGTGTGTATTTTGAGTTACGCTAAGGAAAACTTACTTTTAAAACTCACCTCATTAAAACCACCATCATTAACGAATAACTCCTACAACTGCTTTAACTAAAGCAGTTTGGGGTATAGAGAAACATTTTCTTATTCTTCTTCATTAATTTATGTTGCTGCTGGTTTAACAGTCTGTGAGGACTGCTGTTTGCTGAGGTGTTCCGTGGAGGAGGTATCTCATGTGATGTGTGAGATACTTTGTCATGCAGCAATACATAGATATTGCAATAGATTTTATTCTCTCTGGTGTCTCTTTCCAGCCAAATGGGGAAAAACAATGAAAACACTGTGTTGTTTAAAGTAGCATCACTCTGCTTAGGGATGCATGAGCATCAGCATCTGTGGTATTTGCTAAAGCTATTTGGTAGCTTTTGCTTTCTTCTGTTACCTCGTTGGATGTCAGCATTCCAGCTTTCCTGGGTAGCACTGGTCACGCTTTGGCTTGGCCTGTGTGAATAAATATGTTCTCAACATTTGGATTTCTTAAATGTACTGCATGTGTTTATATCATTAGTCCAGTATTGTGGTTGTAAGGATCATTGCATCTTTTGAGATATTATTTCCTAGTATTTGCTAGTAACCTCAAATGTTTTTTTTCTTTACCTTTTTCATTGATGAGGTTTGAGTGGGAGAATAATTTTGTTCACAGCATCTATTGACTAAAGTTCTGATCTTCCTGCCTGTGTTGGCTCCTGGAGTGTATGTATCAGGTAGTATCACTATCACTGTAACATGAGGGTGCAGGGAGCCAGTCCCTCCCTCTGGGACAACCGCTGGGTGGTTGTCACTCGAAACTCTGGCTGTCCTCTTCCCACTGGTACAGTTTGTCCCAGTTCTGTGAGAGGTCTGTCAGCTCTTCAAGTACAGCATTGGTGGCTCTCTGCTGTTTTGGAGATGCTAATATAATTTTGGGGGATTAGGTACCATCTCACGTACTTGACTGGTTTATTAATAAACTGGTATGCCTTGTCTCTAAACCTTATGCTCTGTAAGATAACATGTTTGCTGCACACTAACGCATAGGATTAACATACATTGATTGTGTCAGATTCCTGAGCCATGCCCTGTGCAGAGTTTGATCTAAAAACGGCTTTGAGTGTGACTGAATCCCAAACCTATGCAAGGAGTGCCATCACGGAAATCGTACTAGAAATGTTACTGATTTGCTTCACTTCACTTTTAAAGTGCAACGGTACCTGCAGTTTCCTGGCAGTAACTTCTGTCAGTTTGCATAATGTTCCACAAGCCTATATAACTTGCTTTTTAGAGCTCGTCAATCAATTCTGCATTCGAGGGTTAGTCAAACTGCCCTAAGAAATTATGCTAATTAAATACTTCTACAGCTGAAGTTCTTAGTTTTTTCTTTTTCTAGTTGTGTCATGAAAGTTGGTGTGCAAAATGCCACAATGTGATTTTCTTTGGTGTTTAAGAGAAAATAATATTTTGTGTTAAAGTAGATTGTTACAGAAACCAAGTATGTTTCTATGTATTATACTAAAGGAGATGTACAGTTATTAGGACAAAAGCTTATAAAAGATATGAAGTAGATAGTTTTGGGGTTTGCCTTAAAGATGGCATAAACAATAAGTGGATAACTTATGAGGACAGGGCAATGAAGAACAAAGAATAAGAAAAGCACACGGTAAAGAATCTAATCTCTGAGCCAGGGTAATTTGTGACACACTTCTAGTTTGATAGCTCTGCTAACAAATAAATTAAAAAAAACCCAAAAAATACACATGGGAAAAACTGGTTACCATACTTGCAGTCATCTAGATAATTCCCTTTTAAGCTGCTCTTGGAAAAAAGCTTTCTAGTTAGTTAACACTCAACTCTGTGCTTCAAATGAGATCAGAAACTGAATCTAATTAAAGAACATTGCAGAAAACAATATTCTGAAATTGAGAGATTATTTTTATATATCTGGCATAGGATGGTTGGTCTTTTTCCAGGCTCGCTGTCTTTTGTTCATAATAAAAGGTGTTGGCCTTCATCCAGCCTGAAATACAGGGGTCCATGTTTAATGACTACTGCAGTCAGCAAAATCCTTGTACAAGTGTTAACAGAAGCTCAGTGCTGTGTAAGCTCTGACTTTCTGCTTTTTTGTAGTTTTGACATTTAACTCCCTCTGTGGACTGTTGCTGCTTTGAGGTGGAATAAGGGATGCTGCAACAGGGTGGTGATCTCTAGGAGCATTAAATGTATGATGGACGTGAAGCTGTGCTTAATTGATGTTGTCTGTTTCGAGTATTTCATTTATGTACCTGAATAGGCCTGTGCAGGCAGCTGTTTGATGGCTTGTGCGAGGAATAAAGACTGAAGGCTGCGTATTTCTCAGTTTGGTTTAAAAGCAATCTGGCTTCTTACAGTGGGTTTGGTATGGCAGTATTGCAGAATGGAGCACTTGTTTGCCCATCCCGTACCATGGTTCCTCATGGTCTTTAGTCTGAGGGCTCGTTATGGTACATGTGACTTATGTTGCTATTTTAATTTTTTTTTCTTAAATGTGTAGATATTTCTGGTTTGGATACTCTTGTAGTTTGGAAGCAGGAAGAATAAGATGATTCTCAAATTTCCATTTGTCCGTCTGTTTATTTTTCTAATATGTTCTCAAAACGTTTTGCGCAAACAGTTGGACAGCTGTCTTGTCAAGCTTAGACTAGTCACATCTTAGACTAAAATTAAAATGTCATGTGCTTCTTTTTGTCTTTTGTTGTTGTTTTTCCCAATTTTTTTTCTTTTTGTGTGATTGGTAGTTATGAAAAAACAGAAATCCTTTCAGGCTAGCACTTAAAATAGGTATTGCAAGCAGGAACTTGGAATTTAACAAAACTTGTTGTGTGATGTTTAAGTGCTTTATTTTATTTTATTTTTCCTAGTGCACGTGTTCTTTGGATTCAAGAAAGCCCATATGCAGAAAATATTTTATTTTAAATGTTCCATATTTTTACATGGAATATGAGAAATTGCCTCCAGTATAACAACCAAAGAACAGAGTGTTTTAACTTTCTTTTAAAACAGTCTTTTGATGCACTGATTATTTTTACTTCTTGCATCTTAAGTGTCAGATGTGGCAGTTTATTAGAAGACTTTGTCTTTGGAGAAAATACAATGTTTCATGTGGAACATCCACCATCTCTGTATTCAGTGCAGTGTTCTTGTCTAGAGTTCTGTTAAGTGTCATTTCTCTGCAAAAGTAACTCTTATAAAAAGCTAGATCTGCTTTTTCTGAAGGACTGAGCTGTTTAGTAAATTCTTTCATGTTGACAATTTTTCTTGTAGCTGGAGATGTAGCAGAAATACTGTGGAATCTCTTCACTGCAAGGCATTGAGAATTTTTATGTAAGACTTCACTGTGTCAGTATATAGATTTCACCCAAAATTATAATTTTATCTTTTTGCTTTGCTGTCTTATATTTCTTATTATAAAGCTCGCTCTCTGTTTTTCTAAGTAATGCGTAGAAATACTCTTTAGTAATCTGATGCAAGTTTGGTAATTGAATTACAAAGTAATAGTTGTATCAGTTGGTACTATAATCCATTCTAGGGAGACAAATTTAACAAAAATATTCATGTTAAAAAAAAGGTAAAAAATAAGAATTTATAATAGGAATGCATTTAAATTCTAAATTTAGAGAGGCTATTTAGAAGAACTTAGGAAGAAGCCAACTCAAAGAAGTCGAGAGAGATGAATCGTAGCTCCTGGAGAATGAAAATGTCTCAAAACACTTAGGCACTGGCCTTCACCTTTGGAAGTAGTCAGCTTCTGTTTGCCTAAAGGGAAGCTATGCCTCCCATCATACTTTCTGGTAACTACAGTATCTTAGGTTAGAAAAGAGAGGAAAAGAATGAAATGTTGGACGGAGTTGATTTTTCTGATGTGTTACGCATCCTGAGTGCTTGTGAAAGGAATCAAGAAATATGTGGTTGAGCTGGTAACAAACATGCAGAGGTCCTTTGAACATAATAGCTAGGAAAGCTAGTTTGCATAATGGATTCTACTTCCCAGAAGTATCTTTAGGCATTTAAGTACTCATTTTACTGTGTGTGGGTTTGGCTTTTTAGGGTTTTTTTAAACATTAGCGGAGATCAAAGAACTTGAAGAAAGCACGTATCTTGAATTTATTTTTATCAACTTGAACAAAGCAAAACACTGAAGGGCAGACAGGAGCTGATTCAGTTTCAGTAATAACAAGAAGTTGTGTTCCTTTGAATATCAAAACACTCACTTCTGAGTTGATTTTTGCACCTCAGTTCCTTTTTTTAAATCTAGCTCTGAAAAACTAATTGTTCTTCTTGCTGTTCAAAGATTTATCTCGGTTGCTCACTTCTTACATCTGTGAATTCTTGTTTCTTTGTAAAATCATGTATTTAGTCTGGTTGTAGTTTGCATTTACTGCAAATGCAAGTGTTTTCTGAGTCCCTGTTATGTTTTCAGACTTTAATTTGAGAATACTACTATGGCTGTGGTTGTGTGCCATAGCACCTCTTCAGTACTCCTTATGTCTAGTGCTGCCTTCAGAGGTTTTTGTCCTTTGTGGTGTATGTATAATGTGCTCGCATTCAAGTCACTTTTTCCCTGTCCCATCAAGGAGTGTTGCAGTACTTCTTCAGTGAATACTTGTGATTATTTCTCCAGATGTCAGCTAGGTTATATTTTTCTTAAGCAGTGTTATCAGAATTGTTCCAAATATTCATACTTTATCATCATTTTGATATGCTTTCCACATTACCTTTGGTTTGCAGCTGGTCATTGCAATAAAGATTTTTTTTCTGCTTTAGGTAAATTTACTACTAGTGTACATTTTTTTAAGTCACTGGAGTGTACACAGCTTATACTGGTTGCAAATTTAGTGTCTTCATTTTGTATTTACTTCCAAAATGGTTTAGCATTCTTTAAAGTCTTGGCTCTGTAGTTCAGACCACCTTATTACTGTGTACATAGTCTGTCTTTCTTTGGAGATTTCAATTGATTTGCCAATATCAAGATTGACCAGTAGTAGAAGTACTATCATTCATCCAGAATATTAGGTTCTCTTATATAAATCACAGTGGACGTTATTCCAGTCATGACAGTATTGAAAATAATTTTTTTAAATTACAGTGGAGGCAGCCTAGCTGTAAATCTGACTACAGGTAGCTATCTGCTTATCACTCCATCTAATTTATGAAGGATTTTCAATACTGAAGTTTAAAGGTGCTTTACTGCTGTTGAAAGCCCTGCAGTTCCCAGTGCAAATGGATCCTGTCCCTGGGGTGGCACAGCTGGTGTCCACTGTGCTGGGCTCATGTTTTCCCCTACACGTACACTTCCGTCAGAAAGCTAAAGTTATTCATTAGCCAGTGTCAAGCTGTTAATTTACATTAAAAATTTTAATGTGTATCCATTGAAATAAGGTTTTATATCACAGAATAGCAGAATGGTACGGGTTGGAAGGGACCTCTGGAGATCATCCAGTCCAACCACCCTGCTAGAGCAGTATCACTGAAAGAAGATCACACAGGAACACGTCCAGGCAGGTTTTGAATGTCTCCAGAGAAGGAGACTCCACAGCTTCTTTGGGCAGCCTGGTCCAGTGTTCTGGTACCCTCAGAGGAAAGAAGTTTTTCCTTATGTTTAAGTTGAACCTCCTGTGTTCCAGTTTGTGACCATTGACCCTTGTCCTATCACTGGGCACAACTGAGAAGAGTCTCATCGCATCCTCCTGACACCCACCCTTTAGAAATTTGTAATCTTTAATAGGATTTCATTCATAAGATGAATGAAATGAACAGAAAGGAAAACTACCTTTGAGTTTTTCACAGAGGACTGTTCCTGAGTCTAATGGGAAATGCTTTGATATGGGAGGCCTGAACTGAAATGCGACGACTGCCACAAACAACACTGGTTTCACAGAACTTGCATTTGCATTTAGATGCAGGGTGTCTGACATCTGATAAATCCTCATTGATTCTGGTAAAACCTTTTCTTTGGTATACAGCAGCCTGGGTTAAGGCTTGATTGCAGTTCTGGTCTGGGTTTAGTTTTGAATTGCCACCTTTCTTTTTAATATTTTCAGTGCAGAAATAGAAGAAAGTTCAGGAAGTGGAATGATAAGGTCCTGATAGCTTTGCTATCCAGATGGGATTATCTTTGTTGGCTCTTGCTGTCTTGAGTGGCATAACTCTTGTTCCTGGTTATTTGGACCTTGAAATGAAAAATCTTTGGCAAATCTGTAGTGAATACCATGTTGCAAAGATATGTAGCAACAAGTTTAATAAAACTTGTCTATGACTGTCTTTCTGTGTGTGACTTTATAACCCTCATTAAAAACCCTGTTTTAACCCATGTTAACCTGTGTTAGTTGCAGGCTGCTGCTGTTACATTACAAGAAGATTAGGCCATAATACGGGTGAGACAGGTTGCTCTGCTGTGTAGTACGTAAAATCCAGAGTATCCGAATGCTGGAAAGTGAAGCAAAACCCATTTAAAAAACAGGATGTTTTTTAAATAAAGTTCAGTTTTAGGTAAAAGGTCAGCCTCTAGTTCCTTTTTTTATTTGTAGCAGTTCATCCGTATACAGTACTGTGCATATTGTATGTGTAAGTTAATCTCATTTTTTAATCTACTATAACTGTCCTTTTGATTCTTGAAAATCCTTTTGGGTATTTTGCATTCCGATATCGATCCCTGTCTGTCTGACTGCTTCAGCTGGGTAATCATTTTTCTTGTTTATCCCTAATCCTTTTAATATTTCCTTCCTGCCACTGTATAACAGTACAGTATGCCTATTGTTTGGAATGTGTTTCAGTGACAACTGTAAGACTGTATGGTAAAAGTGGCTGTATTTTAGCCTAGATTTCACAAAACCAGTTTACAATGGAACAAAACTGCAAAGCTGAACAACGTGTTTCTTCAAAGCACGTATGCTGACCTTAGTGCATCACTTTGCTTAGTCATACAAAATGTTCATTTTTATGAACCATATTCCATTTTGAACTGCTCTGAAAAATGAAATATGAAGCTAGCCATTTCAAAATGCTTCATATTCTGTGTTGTTCTTAGGATCCTAACAGAAAAAAAAAATATTCTCTCCATACATGTACGTATTAAAAACTCATTTTTAAAGGAGCAGCTGTAGAACAGTTTAAGTATCTCGGCAGAAACGTTTGGACCCGAGTCTCCGATAGTTCTCTTTAGCCTTCTCCATGGATAAAAACATTCTGTTCTCGTTTCTATGGTGACTGAGGGAACGCATCTCTGGTCACACACAGTTTTGACAAAATGATAAAAATCCCTCCCTGAAAAAGTTTCCAGAAAAGCACAGATCTGTTCTGTTTCACCTGAAGCATTAGGAGAAGACCCTCGCACCCCTGGCGGGGCTTTTATTCTCCATTTCTTCCACACTAAGTTATACCTTAAAAAAATACCTTAAAATCCTTTCACTGTGCTAACCAGGACTTTAACTGCTCTGCTTTTCTCATTAGCTAAACTTGGCGTATGCTTTCTCTGCGTGTTGAAGCAGAGCATGCAAACATAATGAAGGAGAAGAATTTGATACAGAGGTGAAAGCAAAGTTTTCAATTCTTCTTCAGGAACCATTTATATTTCCATACAACTTTGGTACTAACCAAGGTGGGTGGGTGCGTGTGTATGTGTGTGTGTGTGTATTTTTGGTTGGGTTTTGTTACAACTGTTCTACTTTAACAAAACAAACAAAAAACCTTTGAGATCTGGGCTTCCTATATTCAGTGACCATTTTAATAAAAACACTTCTAACTAGTGGCCAGTTGGAGTGAGTATTGTATAAACCTCTCAGGAAGGTGAAGCTACCTTCTCTCAGAGAAAGCATTGGTCGTAACGTAAAGACATTATTAATTTGCCGTTATACCTCCACTTCGCCGCAATAAATTCATAAAGTCACGGGAAACATAATTTTTAAAATATGTAGTAGCTTTTGATGTGGGGAAACTTCATGAAAGTTCTGGCTTTATGGCTGTTGCTTTATGACAGACTAATGTTAATAGCAAAGAAGAAAAACCCACAACAATTCGACACCTTGATTTCTTCTTATTCTGTCTTTGAAGATTGCTCTGCTCCCTTCATGCACTTCACAACAAACATACTGTGACTGCAGTGAAAGGTCAGTTTCAATGTTGTAATGATTCGACTTCTGAGATGCTACAGTTTTCCTGTGTGCCTCTCAGGTGAAAACCAGATCAGAATGAGAAATGTTTTTGAGACATCCTCACTTTTTAATGAACTATCCCTGTTTAATATTAAAACACACAGCACATTGTAACTGAACTATAACTGTGTAAGTTGCACGTGGTAACTCAGTTATCTTGGTAATTGTAGGGTGTCATCTGTCATGAGCTTGATAGTGGCAGGTTCTGCCTGCAGGCAGATTGCGAAGTAACAGCAAGGAAGCCTGAACCTTTGGACCTACAGAAAGTAAAGTTTGTCTTGAAATGCAAATCTGGTACCAGTAGAAATTTATACCTAGAAATAGCACCGCCACTGGTAAACTGAATAATTTTATATTAAATGGCCTGTAAGGCTGCCTTTTAGAGTAGATAAAAAGTTTGTTTCCATCTCTTATTTTGAATTCATCAAAATGTCAGTTTTCCTGTTTGGATTGTGTTCAGTGTATTTAAAAATTTTATTTTTCCAGATACATTTCCGCATTTCTTGAAGATTGACTGTCTCAGTACAGATAGTCTGTAAAAGTTGTAATGACCCAGACTCTTCCTTTATCTGTGTAGAGCTTCCTTCTTGTCTCAGGCTGCTGAGATGTCCGAGATACCAGAACACTTCCAGCTCTGGTGACAGTTGATGAAAACCTGTAAAGAGACTGTGTCCCACTGAAAAAAACCTCATCAGCAAACCAACCGATAGTTTCTGTTCTTAGGGTAGTTATTTGAAATGCTGCTTTTTTTGAACATAAAAGCAACATTTGCAGCCAGCTAAGTTTTTCTTAGTGGGTTGTAAGTTATCCCTTCAGACTTAATTACTAAGAAGTTTGATGGATGCATCCTTGACAAGTAATTGCTCTCCTTGTTAATGGTTTCTTTTTTCTTTAAAGGAGAGACTGAAATGTGATTAAGTTGTATATGCTTTTTCCATTGACTGACTGATTCTTTGAAAGGCAAACACCAAAAGTGTATACAACTCCTCACTTCATTAAATTAATTCCTGAGTTGTATAGGCAATTTCTTGCCTTGCTAAAATGGCCAGCTTCCTATATGAAACCTGTCAGCTGCTTCAAGGATAGAGATAGAGCAATGTTTTATGAAAATATATTTTAATTAGTGTGATAAGTGTCCCGAGTACAAGCTCTTAATTACAAAACCAGACGTCTGCTTTGAGAAATAGCTTTATGGTCTTTGTACATACAGTTAGGGTTGTATGAAGTTGTGCTTGGGAATCTTCATTATGGATTTGGAGAATGTGATGCATGTGTATCTTCTTGCCATGTAATCTGTGCATTAAGATGCTTCTTTATTCAAGAATAAATATGTTGTATATTTGCTGTCCTAATTTATTTTAGAATAAGTCAAATAGAGAGTTCACCCTTTCCCAGAAAATCTATTTTTTTAGACTCGATACACTGCTTTGAAAAATGAAGTTCTCCTATTTCTAGGCATGCATACTAATTGCTTATATACTATGTATTATAAAAATTAAGATAATAAAATGGAGTTAATGTCCTGATACCTTGTTTGGCTTTGAAGGTGTTGGTTAGGAAGATCCTGCTTTGTGTAATAGACAGTGGCTTCAAATGACATCTGGGAGACAGGTCAGTGCTTCACAACATGTGTGTGTGTGTTGGACAGAGCAGCAGTAGGTTATTGTTGGGAATCTGCCTTGGCCTATTGAGAAACTGCTTTGAAATGTTCGGTGTGTAAAAGTGGTAAAGGAGCAAAAACATCACTGGTGAGTGCTTTCACAGTTGTTTTCTATGAAATGCAGCTTGCCATTGCCCTACCTTTCTGTCCTTTGAGATAGTCAGTTGTTATATTTTTAATTATTCTGCTCTGACATGTTTTCTTATGTGTTCCTTTTGTGAGGGTTTGAAGTGTTTGTTAATAAAGGAAAAGAGAGCTATTAAAAGTGTCGTTGTTTGATGAATATTGAATAGCTGTATGTAATGGAACTAAATCAGGAATCCTGCTAAAACAGTGACATTTATGGCTGTATTAATGTAATTTATTTTGAGAACAAATTCAATTTTTATGCCTTCTTTGATCAAGTAATGAAAAGGTAAACAAGTTTAGTACAATGAATTGCAGAAATATGTGTCAAATACAAACTTTTATCCCATAAATAGAGAAGATGAGTATGCTTGCCATTTGCTGAGATAACAAGGAGAAAACCCCTTGAAATTTATCTTAATGGTTGCTTAAAAGTGATGTCTTTTATCAAATCTTGATATCAAAATGAGGACCCTGATCAGCTTTTACTGAACTGCAGTAAACCAGAGCTGCCATCTCCTTACACGGCAGTGAGTGCTGGGCTCAGGGCACAGTTACACCAGTCTGGTGCTCACTGAGTAAAGTTTTAACAAAGATACGGAAATGCTACGCTGGGAGCCTCTGGATTTTCATGGTTTAGATAAAGACTATTTTCACAAGTATGAAGTAAGGACTCTAGAAGAAAACACTTCAAATACTGTCAATCACATATAGTTTCAGCCACTTGCTCCTTTCCGCAAAAGGAAAAGCACATCTAAATCCAAGACTGAAATCATGACGTGGTCTGCAGAGAGGTTCTGTACCTACCCTTGACTCTGCTTTGGGCTGAGGTTGGGAAGCTGAGGGACAGTTGTCTGTTGGCTGATCCAGCCTGGGTTAACATATTTGACTTTCCTTTTGCTCAGTTGCGTTTGTGTGCTGGGAAGGGAATGTTTAACCTTGTACATAGTTTGAGGTTATAATTTGGAAATACAATATTTAGACAAGTGGTAGTAGGGCAGGGCTTTTGTTTGCTTGTTTTCCAAGTCTGTGAATTACAAAAGTGACATTGGATTAAAAGGAAAACCTTAAGTTTTATTTCTAAATATCTCCTGGTTTTATGTAACTTGGTATTAAAACACAAACGTGTCTTTGCAAGGTGGTGGTTGTTTGCATTTAAACTGTTTCCTCTGAAAGCGATGCCAGTTTTATTTAATAGCAGAGTCCTATTGTATTCTGTTACCGTTAGCTACACTGAGCATGATACTCTAATGTGGAAAAGACTGCCAAAGATTATAGCTCTGAAACACTGCATGAACATTTAGTACGAAAATACTTGACACGGTTCTCTATTTAAAATGTCTCTCTTTTTTCTGCTGCTTTTGATGCTTCTCATGTGCTGATAGTGACATCTTTGTTTTCTTTATATTTTTGCTAGATTATCTTACCAACTCCAACAGTGGGCTTTGCATTGATCTTCAAAATAAATATATCTAGAGTTCTGAATAGTCTTAATCCCAACAGTTTGACATGCATTTCTGAAAGTGGGTTTAAATTGGTCAAATATGAACAGTCCTTAAGAAAACATCTTGATATAGATACATGTATGTATGTAAATGCAGTAAAGTAAAAATTGTAGGTATACTTTTAAAAATATGTATGATATGAAGTCTTTTCACAAGAGAAACTGCATGAGGATGGGATTATCTGTTAGGCGTGGAAAACAGAAAATTGCTGCATCAATAGTTCTGGGGCAGATCAAGTAATGAACAGTGAATTTTGGGGTCTGTCATGACCATGAGCTTTAAGAGCTGCTCCTGCACCACTGTTGTATTGCTTCTCTGTGCGCAACTGAACAACATGCATTGGAAAATTAAAAGATTTCTAAAAGCTAAAATGTTGAGCCTTTTATTACATCCATAAACTAAATATAAATAAAACACTGAAGTTAGTATGCTATCTATTATTTATACAACTTTCTGCAGTGAACTTCTCTAACCAGTAATGTTCAGTCTGAACAATGAGTTTAATAAAGCAGATAAGAAGCTAAACATAAGGATTGGTTTTAAAAAAATTGGTTTTACAGATATTATTTAAAATTCTAGGCTAAGTACATATCTAGCCTAGGCTATTTTAAAGATAGATGGAAGCAGTGGGTTTTTTAACTGTAAGAAAAGAGTTATGAACGCTATCTGATATCACATTTAAGTTAGTAATCTCTGCTTGGAAGAAAAAGTGTGCTTGTACATGAAGGAAGTATGTGTAATTATCTCTCTTATTCTGTTTTGCTGTATTTGTCAACTAATATTGAGGCAAATGTTTATATTCATTGTTTTCCTTTTGCAATTACTAATGCTAGGACCTAGATTAATATTTTTCTAAGCACTTGTATGTCTAGGCTTTGTATCCCTCTAAATTTAAATGAAACTAAAGCACAGTTAGCAAATCAATCATGTAGGCAAGCAATACTGCTTTGATTCTTCAGTATGGCCTAGAATTTCAAAGAATATGCTAAAATTAAATGTAAAAATGATCCTCTAGAAAAAAAATATTGCTGTTATTGATATTCAGTGTACATTTGGAAGCAGAATTACACTTTTTTTTTATGTTGGCTTTAGTTTAAAGAACCCAAACACAGTATCTAATAACTTTAGTAACTCCAAAAACAGTGAGTTACTAGAACCTTGGAGAAGATACTCTTGACTTTTTTATCAGAGATGCTGATATTTGATATGTCTTACTTGATCATTGACATTATCACTAGAGATTAATTTTAAAAATTGCATTAGCTTAAACATCAGATTAATAAAGTTAGTGTTGTTTTTACTTATTTTTGCTAGTCTGCATCTAACTTTAATGACAATGAGCAAAATGGTTGGTATTTTCGTAGGGGTAATGGTGACATTTGCAGTAGAACCATCTAGTGTGCAAACTTGTAAATAACCAAGGAGTGGTACAAACAATTTACAAATTCAGGTCTTGGTTTTCTGTTGTTGTGGGGTTTTTCCTGGTCAGAGCTGGGAATATTCCCTGCTTTGCCTCCAAGCATTTAAGTCCCATGGCCCGTTGACCTAAGGATGCTGCTCTTCTGAGTGTCTTGAATCCACTTGTTTTTTAGCGGTGCTCAGGTACATTGAGCAAAGTGAGACCCTCTAGGGTAGGAGCACGTTTCTCACTGTTTGCATTACAGAGTACATCGGTCACAGGAGTGGTCTGTTTTTTTTCCCCAGTATAGCTTAGTCATTGCAGGGCATGACACAGTCTTTCTGTCACAATTAAGATTTTGGGTATTTGAGAATCTGGAATCTTGACTTCTTTTTCAAATTTTGGAAGTGTTACCTAGTTGTCCAAGAGCCTTCTTCTGTGTCTTCATTCTCTCTTTCTCTATCTCAGTGTTGGTCCACTTTGTCACCATTCCCACCAGCTTGCTGATATTGCTCCTCAATATTCCTTTTCTTATTGCTACTTTCCTGCAGCCAGTGCCTGAAACCTGTAGTTCCTGTAGCCAGTGCTAGTCAAACCTCTTCTCTTTTACTGTTCAAGTCGCTGAAGTACATGAGAACAGCACTTCTAATGTGAGCATTGGGAGCATGTACAGGAAGAATCCTCTACTAATGTATGGACTCACCAAATATGTTAGCCATTACACTCTTTTTAAACATGTGAAATCTCAGTTTAGGGCAATCAGATTCAATAAATGAATCAATTGAAACTAGTTCCTCATAATGGAAAGTCGTGGGAAACTGAAGGTGTAGGTGTGAACATCAGGGCTGTGCATGATATGACAGGTTGTTTCATCATGTCAGGGCCAGATGTGTAGCTTCACAGCTGTTTTTGAGACTCTGTTTTTTAGCAGTCATGCATATTGCACAAATTAGAATTTTTATAAAATATTTCTTAATGGACCTGCCATCTTGCAAATACCAAGATTTTTTTTTAAGTATATGCTATAATTTTTGCTAATCAGTTCCGCAGCAGCAGTTTCCTTTTCATTGTTTTTTGGGGAGGGAGTAGAAAGAGAGCTTTATTTGTGCTCGTCTTTACAACTTCAGTACAGTGTTTTACTGACATTTATGGCATGCGGATTTTTCTCTCCCTTTCAGAAGAGAAACCAGATTGCTCCAAGGCCCGCTGTGAGGTCCAGTTTTCTCCTCGCTGTGCAGAAGATTCCATCCTAATTGAAGGCTATGCTCCTCCTGGTGAATGCTGTCCACTCCCGAGCCGTTGTGTGTGTAACCCTGCAGGCTGTTTGAGGAAGGTTTGCCAGCCTGGCTATTTGAATATATTGGTTTCTAAGGCATCAGGAAAGCCAGGGGAATGCTGTGATCTCTATGAATGTAAACCAGGTAAAAGTGGACATGCTTTTTGTTTTCCATTTTTCATTGTTTTTGGTTTTTTTTCTAACTGTCTGACAAGCACAATAACCTATAGAATTGCATCTAATAAAGCCTGTATAGCCTCTAAATTCTTCCAATTCTTCTTCAAAATATAAATTATTATATGTGGGCAATACTAATTTTTTTTAAAAAAGAAATAGTATAATAAATGTTACTTTCTTCTTTTTTTTTTCTTCAGACATTAATTTAAACTAAGCAACAAGAGAAAAGTAACCTAGTGAGAATATTGCATTTCTCTGGGTGCTGCTAGTGAAAGTGATATACTTTATATACTGATTAGATTATAAAGAGGTTTTTCTTAGGAATGTATTTTACATGGATAAGGAATTAAGGTTTCTGTTTTAAGATTTCTCTAGATTACAAAGTTATAACCCTTAAAAACTGGAGAGCAAAAGGATTGTGGAGGAGCATAGTGAAAGACTTTACAACATTTTCAGTGTTTACCCATTTTTCTTTTATTGAGAACACAAATCGCCCTTTTATGTGTTTTATTATTCTTGGTGAAGTGGAAGATGTAATTCACTCTTTTTGATCCAGGCTTTGGTAAAGATGAATAATAGAAACAGAGAGATGAAAGCAGGGATATAAAATTGTATTATATGAAAATCTTATATGCAGACAGGTTTAAGCTGTGCCTTTCCTGTGCTTGTTTAACATTTTCTTAAATTCTCCACAGCAGAAGATTGTGCAGTCTTTGTATCTTCCAGTGCTTCTCCTTGTGTTTTTCCTAATATCCAATGCAAATCTGCCTGTGTAGAAATTTAAGCAAACTTGTTTGTTCTCTGTCCTGAGTACTTGGTGAACAAGTCTTTGTAGTAATTTTTGCTCTGGAACATTTTGTCAACCTTAATTTTTCATTTAGAATTAGCTGTAATTTCCTATGGCACAGTTTCATTGTTATATTGCCCTTCTATAAGTCATCTTAAGTTTATCCACGTTTTTAAAATATAGTGTCCAAAAGCAGACTACTATTTTGGGTGAATCTTCATTGGCACTAAGTACCGTAGAATATTTACTTTCTGTTTCATACAAAATTCTAAATAAGAGCTAACTCTTTTGCAAGACTTCTATTTAGATCCCAAAATCTTTATGTAGTGTGACTGCTACTGAGCCACATATTTGTACATTTTAATTCTTCTTATATATGCTTCAAATATGCCTCTACTGGCATTTTTTTGGATTTTTTCCCTTGCTGACTTTGAATTATTTATTTATTTTTCAAAATAAATGTTAGGTCTGACCGTGTCCTCCTAACTGTTATTTGCATTCCCATCTTGTAGTCTGCAAATAGCTCAGTCCAAACTTAACCTTTGCAGGTTTCTTCTTGAAGGTTATTTTCAGCTTGTTAGTATTGCAGAATCTTCAAACTGAATATGTGATTATTTATTGCATTAGTGGATTTATTGTAACTGTTTTCTGTAGTTCGTATCTTTTGTTGTAGGGAGTTAAGTGAAGGTATCTGGGACTGGAAAAATGAAGATGCATGTTAGGAGGGTAGAAGAGCAGAGGCTTTGAAGAGATTGGGAAGGAGACAGATGGGATTTAAGGGAATTGTTGAGCTTTGCGATGGGGGTTAGAAATTGAGAGGTTAAGGGAATGCAGAGAGTTCTCCCCTGCCCTGGGAGATGATGAAAATGTGTTTCTTAGGCAGTGGCTAAGAGGCAAGGGGGTGTAGGTGGGCACTCTTGGGCATCCGCACAGTGGTAGGTGATGAAGGATGCAGTGGGTAAACTACAAACTGCAGAGTTAAGTGGGGCCCCTACTTGTTGCAGTGACCTGGCTTTAGGAAAAAAATAAAGGAGTGCTATTAATGTAGAATTATTAGTCACTACGCCGCCTGATTTTTGTCAACTTAGACTTCAGTGACTGTCCAAATTGACATTTTAACTTGGGTCTAGATGTTTCTTTCATTTGCCGTTTGACATAATGAGAAGATCACAAATGAAATAAACAAGCCAGCACAAGACTGGAAGACAGGGAAAGGTGTAGGTGAATGCTGACAAATCTTGGTAGACTACAACTTACTTACCACAGAAGGCTTTTTTATGGCAAATCTTTGCAAATCTGAGCTTTTTTCAGTTTTCAGAAGAACCTCATTTATTCAGAAAGTGTAGACTGTGCTTGTATAGGAAACACAATTTGTACCTGATACACAAAGAAAATCATAGATCAAACAAATACTGATTTTTTTTAATATATCCTTTCTTGAAGGAAGTTTAGGGATTTTATTTTTGAATTTGCAAGTCAGCATGAACCTTGCTGATTTTTTTCATCTAAACTGTTCCTTCAGGTTCACCACTTTCTGTGGTTTTAAATAAATTCTTTGTTTAGGACCAGGCAATGGAATATCTTGTGTTATTAGGATTATATGTTCATAGGCTATTGAATTATAAAATATAGGCTGGAAGGCTGGATGACCCTGGAGGTAACCTAGTCCATCCTGCCTCTCCTGCACGGTTTTGTGCCAAGTACTCTCTATGGTCTGTTTTCTATACTTTGCCACAGACCTAAAAACATTAGTTCTGTGAGTGCTGCCTCCAGAACGCTCTTCTTGCACCTCCGTGTCTGCTTAACCAGCCTCCATGAGAGTTTTGCACCAGCAAGGGCTTTCTGGTGGCAACAAATTGCCAGAAGCTGGAAGGACTGCTTCCTATGATAGCAGTGCTGCCTTATGCCAATAAGTGTTTCCACAATTAAAGCATAGATTTTGTTTATTTCTGTTCCTTAAATAAGATGTCACTGCTCTGCAGTTTACAGTGACATTTGAGTTTGGAGCCTTCTGCTGAGAACCGCATATGTTCAAATACCATAATTGGCACCTTAGTTGGTGAAAGGAAAATGGAAAGTGTTTCCTTAACACTGAATGCTAGAATAAAAATAAAATCTTTCATTTTGAGATCCACTTCCTCTTTTACTTTAGGAATACAGTGATTAAAAGCATTGGCATGGATAGTGGAAACTCAATAGCTTAGTCTGTTAACCTTCAGAGTAATTTGTCTTAAATCTTCATTTCGCCAGTTGTGATATCTATTGAGAGCAAATATGTCATGTCCTTTTTGTTTTGCTGTGGTTGCTAAGCTCAGAAGTGAGATAAGTGATGTGGTGCTATATGCAACCCACTTTGCTCCTACGAGCTGTGTATAACTGGCCATTAATGAGCAGTGAATTTACTGAATGAGCACTGAATTTAGTTTTAGCCTGGGAGTTGCAGTTTTTAAAAAGTATTCTCAAAAAAAAGTGTTGGTTTTTTTTTCCCGAAAGATGAATGATCTCAAATGGAGCTGCATAATGTGTTAACAGTAAAAATAAAAATAACCTGAGTCAAAATACGTGGGAGTAGATGTGTCTCTTTTGCTAAGAAGCTAAAACAGTATGAATGCGGTGATGCTTTTAAAATCATGTTTGTTTATTTAAAGATGCACTTAAAATCTAACGAAAGGTATTTTGCTTAAGTTGTGATAGGAACTCTAGCTGCCACTTCTGCATAAAGAAAGTAAATAGTTTACTGTGGCAGATATCCAACAGATGTTTGTTGTAACTTTATTGATAACTCTTTTTTTGCTGTTTTATATGGCGAGGTGAAGAGTGTCATCTCTAGTTTCTGACATCCTTGGGAAAGCATTAGGAAATGTCACGCTAGACAGAACCTCTGCTGCAAAGACAGCTCATTTGTCACTTATTTGTCATTCCTCTAGCAGAGCTTTAATCACATCCCTGAGTGGCCTGAAAATTGCTCTTACTGAAATAGAGGTTTCTTTTCTGGTACCGAACCTTGGTTTAAACACAATTGTAAGGGGAATGTAATATTTTGGCTTATTTGTACTGGACCCCAGAAAGCTGTGACTTCTGGAACAATATGAAGTCTTTCCTGTGCTGAGCCACTGCATTGCATCAGAGATGCAAATACGGCCTTGATCCTTGTCTATGTTCTACTATAAAGTCATTTTCACGTAGGTATTAACAGTTTTATGATCAGAGACCTTTGGTTTTATACTCTGCAAAGGAGGTTGCACATTACTGCAGCTATGTCAGGTTCTGCAGCAATGATAGTTTCTGCTAGATAGAAAAATTAGTAGCTCTCAGATGTTACTGTATACAAATTCAGTGCCTAAAGACTTGTTAGCAGAGGTTGAATGGGTGCACCTTCACTGATAGGAAATTGCAGCATGTTTATGAGCTCTTGAAGGTACATATTTGTGAAACTATACAATTAAAGCTTAAAGCTTCTAAGATAGACAAAAATAATTTTCTTTAGGCAGGATTTAAAATATTTTTAGCTTATAATAAAATATATACAAACAGCTTATAGTAAACCTGTTAATGAAAATTGCACTTCGTAGTTATTAGAATCAAAGTAAGATGTGAAAAAAAACAACCAGTAGGTCAGTGGCAAATGTTTGCAGTCTTATTTTATAGGACAATAGTATAGCTAATCTGTGGGGGATCTTTTTAAGTAATGAAGAATCCAAGTATGGACTGTTTTGTAACCTTACAGTATTTTCAGCTTATCTGAAAGTTTGGCTCAATACTTTTTCCAGTTTGAGATACTCATTTAAATGTGAAAAAAAATCCAGGAACTTTTTTTCCCTTCATCAAATATCTTTAATCTCTTATCTCTCTTCATCTCTCTCCTGTGAGAAAAGGCTGAGAGAGCTGGGAGTGTTCGGCCTGGAGATAGGAAGGCTCAGAGGAGAGCTCATCAATGTGTAGGAATACCGAAAGGGAGGGTGCAAAGGCAGAGCCAGGCTCTTCTCAGTGGTGTGCAATGGCAGGGCTGAAGAAAGTGGGCATAAACAGAACCAATGGAGGTTCCCCCTGAACATCAGGAAACAATTTTTCACCATGAGGGTGACCAAGCACTATCATTTCTGCCATGTGCCAGCCTGGAGTTTCCATCCTTGCAGATATTCAAAAGCCATCTGGGCATGGTCCTGGGCAACCAGATCCACATGGCCTGGCCTGGGAAGGGGGTTGGACCAGATGACCTCTAGAGGTCCCATGCAACCTCAGCTGTTTTACTGTTAATCTAATAATGCAATAATAAAGATCTCCCAGTTTGGAGAGAAGATTGAGGTGGATTATAAAATTCTGTGGCTGATGGATAAGCTCAGTGCATACCCTACATTCACCAAATCCTGCTGATCCTTACAAGAGTTGGAGGGCACTCTAGTATTAGTAAGAGATCAGACCCAGATAAAAACAAGTAAATCAAATCAAACATGAGAACCACTGAGTGACTATGGCCACTTAATTACATGTGAATTTTCTATCTAGATGCTCTTGATTTGGGGTTTATTTGTAATTCTTCTTAAGTTTATACTTTTTAAATAAATACAGTCTGTGGCTGCTTTTCACTGTCAGTGAGCACTGTACTAGCACCTGTAACCACTGGAAAGAATCTGAACTATTTAGGAGGAAAGAGCACCTTTGTTGAGACTTGGTGGTGTGATTAAGGAGTTTCCTTGTGGTTTGATTTTGTTTTTTCTTCCATTGTCATTACTGGTATCTGGAAAGATGGACATACAAATAGCTGTATGGTGGCAGCTTGTTGGTAGAACTCATTGGCTAGTTTTTCCTGGACTCCTCCTGGGGAGGAGGCGGAGGGAACCTTAAATCCAGGGAAGCAGAAAGGTTCCTAGTTTAAATTCAGGAAACGGGACATTGATAGTTACTCGGCACAACAGAAACGTGCAAACTGTATTGGTCGCATTGGGCCATACCGAAGAGCTCATGATTCTCAATGCATGTTGTGATAATGGAGGAACTAAATATGTATTTCTTACAGAACAGCTGCCTCAAATTTGTTATTTGTTAAAAAGCCCTGGAGTTTTATGTTCCATTTTATTAAAGCAAAATATTATAAAGGTTTCCTGTCTTAAAGGCAAATCGGTATCTTTGTATGTTTTGAAGAGTTACAAAAGTTAATTTTATAATTGTCATTGTCAAGATTTGTAACTGCAGCCTCTCCAAGTAAATTTAGTCATTTCGTCCACTGCTTCACAAAATGAACTTTGATTTTGTGCATTTCTCATTGAGAAATTCTGGAACTTGTCAGAATTCTGACAAATTCTGAATATTGCATATACAGAGGATACTCACATACTCGTGTACTTTGAAAGTTAAGGTTCCTGAGGATAAACCTACTTGTCCTAACCTTGATGAGCTGAAAACTAGTTTCATTGAACTTGTGCTTTCATTTAAATGCTTAATGAGATAGGCTAACTAGATGTAATTCTTTCTGAGACTGATGTCTCATTATGACCGATTGAATTATTATTGCTGTGCACCTCTGAGGACCAAGCCTGAACAATGCAGGATTAGAAGACAAAAAATGGGACTTTGAAAACTATCTGCTGTTGCAGAAGTGTGGTGCAGCACTGCAGTTAAGCGTTCATAATAGTGTCAATACTGAAATGAAGTTTAGTCTGTAATCAGCGACACTGTACGGTATAGTTTTTAGTCTGTTCGTCCCACCTAGTCAGTCAGTAGGTAGCTTGTTTCTTTAAAGAGGGGACCATATTTTTCAGTATAATTATAATAAGGAATAGCAAACAGAAAATGCCTGAGATAGTGTTGTTTGTTAACATGTGAGGTTTAGGACCAAATAAGAAAAGGATAGGTTTCAGCTTTCCTGAGTATGACTCATAGGATTAAATGTATATTCAACCTGATTTTTTTTTTTGGCATTTCTAAGCATTTGTAACTTTCTAAAGAGTGTAAGTTCAGTCTTACTAGTTATGTGGAATATTTTGTCTTGTTCATGCAGGTCAATTTGGTAACTTGTATTTCCTTTTCACTGTGTGTAAATACCCAAACAGCACAACCTAATGGAATAATTCTTAAAAACGTAGTTTACGTGTGCAGGCACAAACCCACAGTGTCTCTTCAGTATTTTTTTGATTTATATATTTCGTATGACCTAGGTATTTTAATTTTTAAATGGGCTTTAATCAGGAAAAAAATGAATTGTTAATTGTTTTAAACACTGTGGGGAAATTATATTCTCAGTAACCTACTATATTGCTAATAACTAATATTATTCACAGGTGTAATGACTGTTTAAGGTGGCCTGTCTAACTTTTATAATTTTTTTTATTGACTAATGTTAGTTCAATTGCTTCTTGAGTCAACAACTTTAAGAAGTGAATCTTAAAGAGAAACTGTAATGTTATCTACTGAGCATGCATTCATTAGATAATTTTTCTGACTTAAATTAAAAGGCTGATGCATAACTGTTTGGTTATAATGAAGTAATTTGCAGAAAGCTTCTAAAATGAGCATGAGTAAAAATGAATTTTCCTCTCACCTTCCTCCATAGTGTTCAGTGTGGATTGCAGCACAGTTGAATGTCCTCCTGTTCTACAAGTGGTTTGCCCTCTGGATAGCTATGAAACCCAAGTCAGACTGACGGCTGATGGCTGCTGTACCCTGCCCACAAGGTTTGTGTCTTGATGGCTGAGTACTTTTAGCTTGTTCTCTACAGTTCAACTGCTATAAATACAGAATAATAATGCATACTTCTTTGGCAATAAATGTTAATGCAGAATGAAAGATACATGGAGTAGGTTAAAGGTATATCGCGCTGATAGAAATAAAAAAATCTATCCTTTTGAAGCAGAAGAAAATTAGTGCAAATGCATTAAGCTGAGTTTTGCTGAAATTGTTTGATGGTTTTATGCCACTAGATTGATGCCCAGTGTCCTCCCTTTATTCGTTAACATTTTCTCATTAACCTTTCTAGGAGTTACAGTAAGCCTGTGGATTTTAACTAGTCGTTGTACTGACATTGCTGCCAGTATGGCTCAGCATGTTCAAGACAACTAGAATAAAATGCTGTTAAGGACTGTATTTGGAAAGAGAGATTATAAAGTCAAAGCAATCTCAGATTAAAATTTCATAAATTTCTAGTTTAGATTAACACTCAGAAACCTTGACACAATAGAAAACTTAGATTAATGGTAGATTTTTACTTCCAAATTTGTTTCAACTTGCTGGATTAAAAAGTGATATATAGGTCAAATTACTGTTGTTGCCCTGACGTAAAATTGTGTTCCATTTTTCTGCAGTCTAATAAAACTTGTGGTTTGATATTTTTTTTTTTTTTCCCGTTGCTTGGGTGGATGGAATGAGAAAGATCCACTTTATTCTTTGTAGATGATAATGTCAGTGTTCTTTCTACCAGGGAATGTAGAGTACCAAAAAAATAAAACATTATTTTCTTCAGAAAAATGACCAGTTGGAAATATTTTCTATTTCTAGCACACACATGGGAACTGATCTTAAATAATGTGTCTAGAGCAAACATGTCCTTGAAAGGATCTTTTTATTTCTTTGATAATGTTTAAAAATGTAGCCAGTTGGTTTGCTGTGTTAACTGCAGCTGATGTCTGAAGTGTACTTCTACACATGCATTGTGGCAAACCCACTTAGTTCGTTGTGACAAAACCAGGGCTCCTGTCTCCTGCACACAAAGACCCCAATTGTACCACCAGGCTTAGTGTGTGCAAATTATTAGATAATTGTGAATTGCACTGAAACCTCTTGGAAATCAGACTGCTGTGTGTTACTGGGATCAAAGTTTAGCAATGGATCAGAGCTGGGATAGAGGAGTTCTCAGCTCCTGAAGTCTTATGACCGGATCTGAGGGGTTTTTATGTTAATATCTCTGTCCTCCTAGATGTAAAACTGCAGACCAACATAATTAGCATAACCTAGTTAGAGTCTGCAGACAGGTTGAAACAATTATAGGTATCCTATACACCTCTATTAATTTTTAAGTTTGTGGGTCATTCTTATGTAGCTGTGTATAGTTATTATACAGGTTGCTAGATTTTTGGATCGCTTTAATTCAGCCAAAGCAATAATGCACTTTTTAATAGAGTAGGTGGGAAGAAAAAAAAGAAGAGCTGAATCTGGCAGCAATAAGATTGTGTAGATGCTTTACATGTTGTGGGCCTGCTAGAAATGTATTTAGTTATTTAGATTTTAATATATTGCTCTGCTTCTTAAAGAAGACAGTGCCACACTCATTATTCATGTGCTGTAGGTAAAGATTTAACTTGAAGGGGGGAACAAATGAACACAGGCATGGGGATAATCAGAAAATAAAGACTGGATTAAGGTTGGAAGGAGGAAAAGTATGTGTATGTAAAGAGTGAGAGAGCAGAAAGGGAAACTAAGTTCAGTTACTTGGAACATGGAAGTCAAGCCATGTGAATTCAAGTTCAGTGTTTCCTCAGATTCAAGGAAGCATTGTAGTGTTATATTTGAAGCCAGTCTCTATCCCACATGAGGCTTGCATTTCAAAGCTACAGAAAAAGTCAAATAAAGTGCAGATTTATGGATGTATGACTCTACACTGGGAAAACGGGATATTTTCCTTAATTCTGGAATTTCTTACTAAACTCATGATGAAATCTTAATGTTGCATTGACTGCAATTCAGTTCAGAATCACCTAAATCCATATCATATCTCTTTTTAATCTTTAAAATTATGTTCAAAAGTAGTGGCACTGTATGTTTTAAAGTACATTTGAGAATAATTTATTAAAAGAGAAGAGATAGTGTTTCATAAGGTCATAGTCGTTAGACTTCATGGAACTACTATTGTTAAGATTACAATCTTTTTCAAGAAATTACAATTAATTTTGCTTACTGCCACAAAAGTAAAGGTTTAATACCAGAGAACCAGAGACGCATTGAGGAGAGCACCCGAGTTAAGGATGGATGACACCTCACTTACTCTGTTAACAAGTAGCTGACAGCTTCACAAGCAGCAGAAGCCAGATTGTGTTTTGTGCCACATCTTCCGTATCTTGTTCTTGGGTGATTTATTGTATGTAACATGCTAGGAAAACAGAGATCCTTAAATCTGGTGTTAAGGTGGCATTAGTTTTATGTGTGAGCTCTTGAATGCGTATTCATAATGTTGCAAACTCCTCCAGCACTGCCAGGGGAAAAGTGGGAACAGTAAACAAAGATCGGATAGGAAAGTTCTTGTACTTGCTTTCAGAGGTTACATTTAGTTTCACACTTTCTAATGTGATACTTCAGACAGAACAGTACACTGATTTAGCATTGATACCAAAATACTGTTTGCTTCAGCTTTCATCAGACTGTCATAAAACACCTTAAATTTTGAGATATCATGGTAGAAAAGCTAAATGATGTGTCTGTCTCTGGTCTTGGTAAAGATGCTCTCTTCTCCAAGGAGCTTACAGGATAGAAAAGTATCAGAGCTCTTACAGAGAACGTGTTATCACATTTTTATGATAAATTTGTCTGCTGTTACAAAGTTAAATGGATAATCAACACAGAGCATACAGTATCCATTATATTTGGATTTATTACATTTATCTGTTGTGAATGAATTTTCTCTCAGATTTTCAGGTCCCTTTGAGAATTTATTTGTAAGTGTAAAAATCTTTATCAAAATCTGTTTAATTTTTTTATCTTTGAAGAATGGTCTGTAACAACCGGAACCGATTTCAGTGGTTAGTGTTGGCTTATATCTTTATTGCTCACATGCTTTTGTACATTTTTCATAGGATTATATAGAAAGGAGTAAATGCCATATTTGGATAGCTTTGCATTAAATATTTCTGGATTTGTTGTTTGGTTGTTTTTTTTTCATTCTGACTGCTTTTTTTATTAGAATCATTTGTAAATTTAGTCTTCTCCCTCACTTCTGTGCACTTTTCCCTTCATGTAATCTAAGTATTATCTTTGCCCTTGCTCCAGTTTCCGTTCTCCCTGCTCTTGCCTTTTACAAATCTGGAAACTTAATGATTCATTCAGTGCTCTGTTTTCATTGAGATCTTTTTTTCAGCTATTTGTGGTCAATGTTTTAATAAAGCCAAGTAAACCAAGAAAATGCTAGAGAAGCAGGAAGATGTTAGTATTGTGTCAATATTAAAAAGAACAAAACCCAAGTGATTAAAGCCTGATTATCTTGACATCAGTTCTTAGAAAAATAATGGGAGAACTGACAGAGGATTGAATTGAGAAGTATTAAAGGATGCAATTATAGCTAAAAGCAACCAGTGTTGCTTTGACAGAGGCAGTTTTATGAAACTTGATTTTGTCTTTTGAAGATACTAAGCTTGCCTTAAAAATCTGACCAGCAGAGCACCTTCTTTCTTGATTTTTGTCTTCTGTAGTTAGCGGTTGTTTACCTTCTATTGGATTCCATTGGATTCCTTGGTGTATTTTATCCCCTTTTATGGGGACACTTGGACCTGCTGTCATTGTATCATCTGTTGTGTCCACAACCTGTCATGACATTAGATCTATGAGCTAATATTCTGTATTTCCTGTTACTCCAGTGTCTAGGGAGTCCTCCTGGCAGCCACACATGAACACCCATAGTTCTTTTCTTAGCGTTTCATGGCAGCCAGTATCATAGTCTATAGTTTTAAGTTGTAACAGAAGTTTATAGTTGTAAGTTCTCTTTTAAGCTATTTACAATTTATGTTTGAGCATACCCACACACAGCTAGTTGGTTAATTTCTTCTGATAGCATCTGTAGAGGTGGCCTCTGAGTCCCCGATTACCTTTGCATCTTCCCCACTCAGTAGGAAGGGCAGAGTATGCCCCTTCTGTTCATTCTTCTTAGCTGCTTGTATGGGCCAGATCTATGTCATTCCTTACCAAATGTATGATTCTTGCATGTTTGTCTAGATTCTTTTCTTGTGTCTGTCTTTGGAAGACCTTAATTTTATGATACATTGGATGTTCAATACAGGATTTACAACTTGGTTTTTCCCAACCTTATTTAGAGGGCCGTCATGATTTTTCAGGACATGTAACTTTTTCTCTTTTCCACCTGTACCAGTCACCTCTCTTAAGCAACTTCTGCTGATACAGAGGTCTCCCTTATATTCTAGAATTTTAGATCCTTCTCCTTCACCCATCTTATCCTCAAGAAATTATATTCAAGAGAAAGTGGTTGTGGATCCCTTTTTTTTTTTTTTTTTAAAGGAAAGTTCAGCTGAAACTGGTAAGACCAAATACAAATCCAAGCACCTGTATCTTCCAGAGATTTCTGTTCAGGGCTTGACTTCTGAGTAACCTGGATAGCTGATCTAACAAAATCATGTTAAGAGTTCTGCTGAAGCTTTTCTATGCCTTCAGTTTTTATCAGCATCTTAGAAACTCTGGTTTCTAAGCTGTCATGGCCAACTTGCTCAAGTTATTCCTCCTGTACTTTAACTGTTGGAGACCACTTTGCCATCTCAAGTGCATCTGACCATCCAGTACTATGGTGTAACACTTGCTGTTGAATGAGAGGTTCTATTCTTTACTGAAAAGACAGGGTTTCTATCGAAGGAAAGCTCTACGTTGATGCCATTTGAAACTATTGCATGTCAAACTCAGGCTTGCAATAGGGTTTTGCTTGTTTTATTAGATGATGAAGAGGCTAGATAGAACACTGCAGTTTGGTGAAGTTTCTTAATGCCTGAAAATAGGTGTTTAGACATTTTCATGAATTTTAGTCTTTAAAGATAAGTCCTCACAAGTTAGGAAACAGTGAATATCTTTCCCAGGAAAACCATTTTCCTTCATTCAGGTCTGCTAAGTGAGAAAGTGGTATTCACCTCTGTTTGCAGACTACACTGTACTGAATATCCACAATAAGCAAGGATAGATGGGTGTGTGCATTATCTTTATAGGTGACCCATGCTCCATGTCCATCTTCTCCATATTGATCTTCCAAGAGACGTAATGAAGTGCTGAATTCAGAGTTCAGGCAGTCCCCTTCTTCCTCTCTTACTGCAGCTGCCTCAGCAATTCCTCAGTGTTCTCAGTGTGACGATGGTTATTGTTGCCTTGGCGTCCAGCCTCACAATATGGGTTGTTTTGGCAAGCAACCATATTTTCCTCAAGTCCAGAATTGAGAAAAAGATTATAAGTAATTTTTCTTTTTGTAAAAGCCATCTCAATAAAACTTGAACAGAAACTCTTGAAACACAAGACATTTTTGGAGTCTGGTGGCTGATTCCTGAGTGTCAGAGACCTCTAACAAAGAGAGGAAACATGAGAATGTTTTCAGAAGAAAGATCATGTGCATCTTCTGCAAAAGAAGCTGTAGGATGTTGGAAATAAGGGGTCCCTGCTTGCATCTTCTATAAGGTCGACTTTTTGCACCTGTATTGTATAATTTAAAAATGCACATCCATGCTCTTCTGCCAACTCCTAGGAAGTACTGAATTGCAAAACTTTTCAAGCCAATTCTGCCTGAAGGAAGGAGTCCATTTCCCATAAGCTAAAGAACCCACCAGCTTTTTGCACAGGGGGAGGAAGTATTCATCATAGTTAAGCAAGCAGCTTCCTTTTCATATGTATGAGTTTTTATGGGAAAGTATATGTAGTACTTTAATCTGACCACATATTGTGTTAGTGGTATATTTACCCCTTCACAGTTTAGCGGAAATTTTAGCCCAGATAAATTACTCTTAGTTGTACCTACTTTTAGATGCTGTTTTATGCTTGGAAGTAAAATGAGATTGTCGTGTCTATAGAATTTGATTTTGTTCGCATTCTTGACAAGCAAGCTGGTGTTTGAACTCTTTCAATTTATAAGCTGGTAGACGTCTTTCTGTTACAAATGTTTGTTTTCACTTGTCAGTCTAAGAATTAGTGTATAACTTCATCACATCGAATATTGCTCTCCCTCCTCCCTTCAAGGCTTCCCACTCTATGTTGTTCCATTTCTTCTACTTAATCAGCTATTAACTTGTTTGGAAATTGAATAGGTGATTTAGTTCAGAATAACTTCTGACTTAGGCAAATTTCTGTTTATATCACAGAGATCAATAACACCTTTGACAGTTGTCTTCAGACTCACAACTGTACGGATGCCTAGGGAGACCTATATACATCATAAAGCAATAGAATTATCACTGAGATGTTTGCATTTTAGAAGGGAAGTAGACATGAGAATTTCCCAGCAGTTTCCAACAGTACTCGGAGCAGATAATATCAGTATTACTGGAGGTTGTATCAAAGAGTCTGAAGTTGTTTCCTCTAGAAAATAGCAGGAAACATTATGTTGGTCTTCAGCAGCCACAAATCTCCACTTTCTTTTTTCCTTCTTAAATTATTTAATATTTACAAAAAGTAACTGAAGGTTGTGGACTATTTTGAAATAAGAATTAGTTTCTCACTGCTCTTCCTTGAAATGTCATTGGTGAAATTTCAAGAATGTTGTTTCTAGAAAAGGGGTACAGTTCTTGTGTACATGGTTCCCACTACATGGAAAAGGTCTCATTAATTGAATTGACTTGCTTGGTTTCAGAAACACTGGGATTCTGGAGCGATCTTCTGGCCTCATTTTTAAATTTAGTCCGTAATGGAATACATTCAGAAACTAAGGGATCATCTAATAGTTTGCCACGTTTTTTGGAAGGTCATATTAGCTTCATCTGGACAGTTTGCTTTCTGGCCTCTCTCACATGAAAACAGCATGGAAGAGATCTCAGACAGAGTCTTGGTCAACATATCCTTCCTAAGCTTGTACAGAATTGCCTTCAGGGGTGTGAGAAAGGTGTCTAATACCATGAATGGCATGGAAAAGCTAAATATGGAATAATTATTGGGGTTTTTTTCTTTCAAAGAAGAAAGAGTGGACACCAAGATTTAAAAAAAAAAAAAAAAAAAAAGGAAAAAAAAACCCACACACAACAAAAACAAACCAACCAAACACACAAAAAAACCCCCGAATAAACCAAACAAAACACAGAAAAATTAAAAAATAATGTATTTTGGGGAGGTTGGTGGGGTTTTTTGCTTTTTTTGTTGTTGTTTGGAATTTTTTCTTTGCTTATGTTGAGCCCCTGCTGGCTTAGTTTGAGGGAGATATGTTTAGAGTTACAAGAATATTGAAGTTAGTTAATTACTTATGAAACCAGTATTTGTAAGTGATTTTTTGACCCAAAGTCCTTAGGAATTGTGTCTTATTTGTAAGAGAATCACATGTTTATAATTCCTCATTAAAAAGCAGTGAAATAAGAAATAGATTCTTACAGTATCAGATAACTAACATTTGTGTAACATCTTAACTAATATCTTATCTTTGGTTTTGAAATGTTTGTTATATTATGAAGGGTGAGACTGGTAAGCCTAAGGGAACAGTAACTGAGGTACATTGTGGTTAAAAATGAAGAGATCTTCAACAGAGAAAAGCATAAACTGGTATGGCAAAATATGAGAAAAATGCAGGATTGAACTTGTTTATATTGTGGTTTATTTCATATAATGATGAATTCAAAAGGGTTTATAGATGTATCAGTGTACTTGAAAAAATCAGTCCACTTTAAAAGTCAGTGCTCTCGGGTAGTGGTTTTATGCCTACTGGTTCCATGGCATGGCTCTCATGTGACTGTCCTCTCTTCCCATCTCAGCCCTCTGGCAAACAAACCAGGATTGATTTGACATCAGTCAAAGGAGGAAATCAAGTCTTTTAGTCAAATGAACTCTTTGGATTCTAATAAGCCTTGGAAAGATGGTGATCTGCTCGATGTGAATGCTGATTTTCTTACTTTTTCCCTGGCTTAGCATCTGTTTGCTATTTCCTAATGCTAATAATATGCAATAGATGAACAAAACCCTTTCCCTTTCACAGTATCTTTAATTAAAAGCTAAATAGTTGCCTTTTGTAGTATTTACATGTCCCCTGTCTATAAAGATTACTATACTCATGGAAACATGCACTATTATACTGGGTATCCATTTCTAACAATATTCAGAATTTGAGGAAGGAATTATTATTACTTGAGAGCACACTGGCTTTGATTTCTCAGTAAGTAAACCCCCTAGAGAATTAAAATAGGACGAACTTCCATATGAGTCACTTCATAGAGAAATTATGCAAAACTTTCAAGTATTTGGAAATGGTCCAATAGTAAGTTCCACAGTTCTTCTGCCATTTCTTTCTTCAGGTTTATTATTGGTCTCCAAAATAAAATATTAAAAGCTTTCCAGGAAAAAAGGAATATTTTCATTACGGACTTGCTTAATCCTATCTTTGAACTGAAAATGGCAAATGCATAGAACAACGACCATGAACATGTCACCCAAAACTCTTCACTCTGCTTGTCTGAAGATTTAGGAAAATTTTAGCGGAACTCCTTGAATGGAGGTGTCCCAATGGCTTTGTTGTGCCTGCAGTGTCACTTTCTTTGTATGGCTGGAGTTTATGTTTTCAAAGACTAGGACTTGGTTGATTCCTTAAGCTGTAGCTTGACCAGTTTAAAACTCATCATCTTGCCTACTTAACTCATGTTGTGGCTTTAATTATAGAATGAACGTAATCCTTCACTGATTGCATGAGATTGCTGCGTTAATATTTCATTGTGTTGTATCATCATCTCTTATACCCTGATGATAGGGAAGGTCTTGCATTTAATCTCTTTTCCTTGCCACTAGTTCACCAAGCTTTGATAATGTGGGGAGTTCTTTTCTGAAAATTCCTTATTTTACAGTATCCTTAAGTGTTTATGTTATAAATGGATCTGTAGGAGTTTTCTGTACTACATTTAGGTAACGTAAGTGCTGATAATGTTAATGCAAATTGTATTAAATTCTTGCAAAGAAGAAAAGAAGGACCATGATAAAATCTCCACAGGAATGTGATGTATGTTTCAGGAATGCTCTTCTCTAGTCTCAGTGCTTTAGATTTAATTTTGGTTTGATCCTCAAAATAAATATCCCTCTACTCACACAACCCTGCTCCAACTTTCCCATTCACTGGCACTAAATCTTTTTTTTTCCAGGGTGCCTGATGTTATTTTCATAGCCATTATGCCTTGTGCCTGGAGAACTCTTTTGATCATACAATTAAAACAGCTTTTCTGAGGCTAACCAAGCCCTTCTCTCTTTTCATCTGTTTAGTAACAGAAGTAGATGAACCAAGATAATTAGATTTTAAATAATTTGTCATTTACAAGCATTCCATTTGATTTTTTTTTTCATCTTCTTCCTTTTTCTTTTTGCATTTTTGGTGACATAAAGGAAGAAGGAAAATGATAATATAAACACAAAACAACAACAACAACAAAACCAAAACAAACAAACAAAAACCCTTCAAACATAATAGAAACAAGTAATGAAGTTTCTTCTATTTTGAAGAACTTAAAAAATTACAACTAAAAATTTAGGCACTGAATATTACTGAAGCATTTACCTTCCTTATCCTATAAAGCATTGGTTAGTGAACATCATCTTATTTCTGGTTCTTTATATACTGAAGTTTTCCTTGCTCAGTTGTTGAAATTTGTAGGAATTGTTGAAATTTCCTTTTTTAACCTGAAGAACTGGAGATAATTCCTTTTACCCAGTCAGGTTGATTCTGTATTTTCAAAATTTCAGTACAGCTGACTTGGGATTCTTGGTTCCTTCCAGGCCATCCCACCACCTTTTCAGACTGCATGCCATGAAGTCTCTTGCATGACTGTTTGTTTCTCAGGGGTTTTTTGTTCTTTTTCTAGGGCCTGTTATTAGGGGACATTGTACTCTCTTACATGACTGTTCTTCCTTGTTAAAAGGACATGTTCTTCTTGACTTGAGTGCCATTATGCTATAACATCCAAAGAGTTGTGTTTCCTTAGAGCCTTCCCTAATAAGATGTGCAAGGGGCAGGTACTGATGGCCGAGTTCTCGATACCTCAAGTACTGACCTCCCTTTAATCTTGGAGCTTTGGGATGCCACCATGCTATTTGGTGTTGCAGTGGTGTCGCTGCAGGCTGTGTAAAGGAAGAAAGCAACATGCAAAGTTGTCGTCTTCTCTCTTGGAATGTTTCCTTGTAGTAGCTTCTGTTGTGTCTGGTTTCCTTAGGCAAATTACAGTTATAGAGGGTGCAGCTCAGAAATAACATTGCACCTTATTTATCAGCAGTCTGAACAGCGAAATTTTGTAGAAATTACTTTAAGAGGAACCATGGCCGCTGTCAATGGGCTTATCCCAATCTGACCTTCTAAACTTCTTCAAACTTAATGCTCAATACCAAGGCGAAGATACATCCTGCAGGTGGCTAGCAGCCTGTGGCAGCATGCAGAGCTGGTCTGCAACTTCCCTTTCATCTGTCCTCCTGCTCCAAAAGATGCTTCAGAAAAAATCTAGTACTATAAAGCTCACTTTGCTCTCTTACAGCAGGATTACTTATTCCAAATTTCCAGATGTTGTTATTTTGGCAGTATGACAACCATGCTCGGCTACAAAATTCCTTGGGTTTCTTCTTGAAAGACTTCTGTCTCCAAAACAATGTTTTCCATGCTAATAGCCTGGATGATGGTCAAAGGCTTTCCTAGCAGAGCTGGTTGAAAAGAATGCCATCTGTTTAAAAGTCCATCTGAGACTGTTTGCTACTTTGACATTCTCATATGTGTGGATTATTTTTTAACCAAATGGGAAGCCAATTTATAACATATTGAAGGGTGTGGTTTTGTTTGCTTACACTGTGAATGAGTATGCAAAGCTGAATGGGAGGGAGTCTTTTCTGCAGAAAGGAACATTGGCTACCACCAGTCTTTTAAACATCTTTTTCAGCTCTTCTTCTGGAAGTTATTTAATCTGGTGACTCTTTTGTTTTGTTTTGTTGTTTGCTTTTTTTTTTTAAGAAATTTGGAAGAAAATGAGAAGGGGAAAGTACAAGTTATTAATCATTTAAATGCTATCTTGCAATTCAAATCATCAGTGATACTGAATGTGAGGGAAAGAATAGAGAAGATACAGGCGTGTCTGAAAAAGCTTGAAACTTGGAAAATTAAGCCTCAAAACTGTATTTCCATCACATGTGCCATTTTCTCTGTGAAAGATGTGAATTTTCAGGAAGTTTAAGTACTTATTTTTCCAAAGGATATCTGGATGCTGAATACAGGATGGTTGAAACCTGGTATTTTTATCTAGACTTTATTACTGCTTTCAGATTGTGTATGTACCTTTTTTGTTTTATATGTGTTAAGATATTTTTTCTTTTCTTCTTTAGTAATATGTAATTCTGTGTTTCTTTCTTCTTACAAGGGAAAAGTATCTTCCAAAGCAATGTCTGCTAGATGAGTTAAGGTACAAATTGCTTGAACCTGGCACTGCTAATTGGTTTTCCCTGATTGCTAGAGATTGTCTTTTTTATTCCCCCCACCCCAATAAGTATCTTCCTTTTATTGGGGCAGCAGATGGTGAGATAGCACAGAATTCTTTCAGTCATCTTAAAGGGAAGCTGCTGTCACAAATCCTTTGGCATTTTCATTGTGTCCCATGTAGTAGAAGCCATAATGCATTTTTTCCTTCTACACCTCTGAAGGCAAAGGACATACAGTAAAGAAAATAGATTTTTTTTTTCCCCCCCTTCTATTTATGGATAAGTTTGAGAATCCATAGAAAGGTTTGGGTTGGAAGGTACGTTAAAGATCATCGAATTCCAACCTCCTGCCATGGGCAGGTACACCTCCCACCAGACCAGGTTGTCCAAAGCGCTGTCCCAGCTGGCCTTGAACACTTCCAGGGCGGGGACATCCACAGCTTCCCTGGGCAACCTGTGCCAGTGTCTCACCACCCTCACAGTAAAGAATTTCTTCCTAATATCTGGTCTAAATCTACTCTCTTTCAGTTTAAAACTGTTACTCCTCCTGCTATCACTACGCACCCTGATAAAGAGTCCCTTTCCAGCTTTCTTGGACCCCTTCAGGTACTGGAAAGCTGCAATGAGGTCTCCCTGGTGCCTTCTGTTCTCTGGACTGAACAACCCTACTCTCTCAGCCTGTCTTCATAGGAGAGGTGCTCCAGCCCTTTGATCATCTTCATGGCTTCCCCTGTACTCACTCCCAACAGTTCCATGTCCTTCTCATGTTGAGGGCCTCAGAACTGGATGCAGTACTCCAGGTGGGGTCTCACCAGAGCAGAGTAGAGGGGGAGAATCACCTCCCTTGACCTACTGACCACGCTTTTTTCGATGTAGCCCAGAATGCGGTTGGCCTTCTTGGTTGTGAGTACACATTGCAAGCTCACGTTGAGCTTCTCATCAACCAACACCCCCAAGTCATTCTCTGCAGGGCTGCTCTCAATCTATTCTCTGCCCAGCCTGTATTTGTGCTTGAGGTTGCCCCTACCCAGGTGCAGGACCTTGCACTTGGCCTTGTTGAGCTTCATGAGGGTTTCCATGGGCCCATATCTCAAGCTTGCCAAGGTCCTGCTGGGTGACCTCCCATCCTTCCAGTGTATTGACTGACACCATGCTTGAGGTTGTCAGCAGACTTGCTGAGGATGTGTTCAGTTCCACTGTCCATTGTCTTTAAGAGAAGAAAATGTCAAAAGCAAAAGTATAAGTAAAACTTTGGTTTCTCTACTCTTACTTCTTGTTGATTTAGCTCATTATCCTGTGCTGTTACGATAAACACAGTATTATTAAAAAAAATCCTTGGAATGCCTGTTTTAAAACTGTTACTGTACAGTAGTATATATGTGCACATAGAGTTAAATTGCTTCACTTTATCTTGACATTGTTTGTGAAATGTGATATACCATTTTTGCAAGGACTTATTTATCCCTTTGTAGTAGCACACTACTATAATGCAATATGTCAATAATCCTTTTCAGATAGTGTAATAAATGTTCTGTGAGATTTCTTGACTTTACTTGTATTTCTTCTTCCTTTCAAGTAGTACCTTACAGTGGAGAATATAACAACGTTATCTAATACTGATGAGGGGGATATATTGAAAGCCTTTCTGCTTAGGGGTGGCTCTTCCTCATTCATTGAATGCTGGTCCAAGATGAAATGGCTGTAGTACAGTTAAGGAGACATGCATGGTAGAGGAGAACCAAACTTCTTACTTTTTAAGTATGAAGAATAAGCAAACCCATTAAGTGCTGGTGATGCTTCTTACTAATGGGTGGATTAATGTGGGGGTTGTCTTGGAATACTTCGAATACTTGAAATCGTTATTAACGAGTACAGCTCTTACTTTCATTTCTTTAACTTGTAATTACAGGACCTTCCACTGAGTTCTTGTTTCCTTTTGAAATTCACGTATATGTGTAGTATGCTAAATTAATCCACAGGTTTTTTTACAAATAAAAAAGATGTGATTTGCAAGTGAAAAGTTTAAGTGCTATTCCATGAACCTTTTCAGCTATGTTACCTGCATATTTCTCTTTGCTCATTTTGTCTTGCTTTTTATTGAATCATTACTGCTTATCCCTGTAATGTGCCCATTGTTCGGGGCAAGAACTCTCTTAGATGTGAACTTATCAGAAGTCTTAAGTGTTTGACTTTAAACTGTTATGTTAATCATAAAGCAAAGAATCTGGGAACAAACATAAACATTATTTTATCTGCATTTTATGTCTTCCAGTTCTTTAGGCTGTTCTGTTAAATAAGCAAAATAAATACTTACATGGGGAAAATATTCTTTTTAGAATGATCCAATTTCTAAAACCTAACCACAATATTTAATATACCTAGCCTCCTGAATTATTTGGCATCTCTTGTAATTGGTTGCCCCTCCACAAACTGAGGACAGCACCATCAAAAGCCAAAAGAGAACCTGCAGTTATTTTCATTTGGCTTATATTTAATGATTCTGCATGGTCTTCCTTTCTTTTCAATTATTCTCTATATAAAACTGGGTATAATATGGTTTCCTAATGAGAAAACACTCTTCTGATAAATGATTGCAGTTACAGCTCTTACAGTTTGACCAATTTTGATTTTTCAGAGAGAATTGGAGGAGAAGCTCAATTTTGCATGTCTGGAGAAGACAACTATTTTAAAACAATCTGAAACTACAGTTTTCTATGTTAGTACATACAGCACTAGAGAAGTGCTGGTGTTGTGCAGCACCTTCTTGTTTGCTTGACCAGCGAACTGAGTTCAGATGTTTAAAAAAAATTAGGTTGAAAAGCTATGTTGGTTGTTGGGTTAATAAAAGATGATTTGAAGATACGAATATGCTCATATTGGAACATGTGCTCTAGCTTTCTGTTTTCGTCTTGCTTATTCTTTCCCCTTATACATGGCTTCATTTATTTATGGGGTTTTCCTTACTGTTCTTTGGTTTCAGATGCGAGTGTCTCTCTGGTTTATGTGGTTTCCCCATGTGCGAGGCAGGCTCCGTTCCCCAGATAGTCTCACGTGGAGATGGAACACCTGGCAAGTGCTGTGATGTCTTTGAATGTGTCAATGGTACGTGATGCTTTCTCTTGCACCCGGAGAGGAGGATTTTAGCTGTTGGTGGGAGATGCTGGGCATCTAGTTATTTTTACTATGTTGTCAAGATGTAAGAGAAGTCATGTTTTTGAGGGTCATTCAGTATGAGGGAACTGGAAGTTCTGCTGAAGATGCTCAGTCATTTGTACACTGCTGTGTTTCTTTAATTTCTAACGCACTTTTCCCTGCGACCTCTGGAATAATAGTTTCAGCAAGATGTCCTCAATACATGTTTTTCAGGTACTCCTTTGCCAGCAGCAAACAGTAGAGTCCTTTTAGAAGTGAAATTTTTGCTGACCACTGCAACTGGTTGTTGCAGCACTGTAAGCAAAAGCATGCTGGTCAGGCTATGGGGTTCCCTTTCAGAAACATGTGCAAAGTCATTTTTAACACAAATGTACAACCTTTGCAAATTGAAAGTCAGTGTAATAATAGACTGATTCACATTCTTTGCTTCCTGATGTAGATGTTTAGAAAATATTTTAAAACCTTGAATTTCTTATGCACGTATCTCAGGACTGCAGATATATATATAATCTGCATACATGATATATAGTGAGTTGGGAAGAGACTTAGATATTTAACTATTTAACTGTGGTATTTAACGTGTCATAATATTTTTAATACTCAAATGCCAATTCAGAAATAACTTGATACTTATACTTTATATATAAAAATTAACTTATTTTTTATGAATAAAAGAATTTGCATCAGGATGAATCACAGATTCCTTAGCGTTCAGATTAATTCATTCACTATTTGGGACAAGCTTGTAGATACTGTAGGACTAAATGCAGATTACCTAATTTTTGTTTATGTACTGCCTGTTATACTGAAGTAATATTTGTCTTCCTTTATTTCATATTCACATCATTCTGTTAAAGTATCATTTCTGATTTTGATTCAACTGTGTGGCACACCCCAATGCAGTGTTTGATTTAGGATTTACTTTAGTACTTTGAGCAAGAAATGCAAAGCTGATTTCTGATATGATGTCTTTGCTGGTGAGAAACAGTCTTAGAGATACAAACAACCTTGTTAACATTCCTGTTTCTCTTCAGTCCACAAATTATTTATGGGTACCACTATCAAAACCGTTCCAGTATATATCATATCAGCATTAGATGGAACTTTTTAAATTGCCCACTTTTTTTTGACATTAGTAATTTTCATATCCTATTTCCAAGGAGGAATTATATTCATTTTTCATACTTGGCACTGAATTTGGACTGTCTTAGCACTATTGTGCTGTGTATCATTGCCTTCTTCCTCACTGTAACTCACTCCAAAGATTCGGCCTGCTTTTGAGTCAGGATTTATTTTTACTTCTCAGGCTTTCTCATTCCTAATCTTCACCTTAATAGCCTATGAAATCAGAGTAAATTGGAAGAAAAAATAGGAGTGTTTGAAGGGAAATTGATGTCAGAGAGGAAAGCAGAAAGGCCAGAGTGGAGGGAAACAAAGGTTTGTAGGAAGATAAAAACTTTTATCTTGTTTATATCTTTAAAACATCAGTATTAAAATATGACAGGCTAATATGAAAATTATTTTTTAATAAGTTGCTCTTTTAAAAAAGTAAATAAATTCTGAGACCTAGTCAGAAAAGTTAACGTGAGAAACTTCCAGTTGCAGTTATTACTGATGTTTCATTTTGGAAAGAGGAAATAGTTATAAGCCTGAAGATGATAAGTATTTTTATCAACAAGCTAGGAGCAGCTGTGAAACTATTCATGAGAGGGTTTTTTGTATGTGACATTTGGATTGTGTGGCAGATAATTAGTAAAGAAGACAGAATTGTCATAGAACTTGATCTGCATTGCTTTATAATTTGGGAGAGGGGGTTTCAAATGCATTTTAGGATGGTTAGGTGGTTCTAACTTCTGAATTCATAGAAAATTGATTCTGACAAGAGCTTGATAGATAAATGTCTTGTGCAATGACAAACTGGTAGAAAAATATATATGTATATTCCCTACCATTACTTCTGCCAGTTTAAAATGAAGAGGAAGGGGAGAATGTTGTTCATGAGGCTGATAGTTGAATGTAATATCCAGTTCAGGTTTTTAGAAGAGTCTTAAAATACTAACAAGTGCAGAAGAGATATAGTAGATACCAGTGACAGATGGAGGAAATATCTTACAGAGATAGACTTAGACTTAGATCCATTTCTTTATTTCATTAAAAAAGATTGCCGTCAAAGTAACAAGAGCCAAATCTGTGAGATCTGGGACATACTGTTCTCAGCAGTGAGAGTAGTTGGCTCTTAGCACAAACTGCCAGGAAGATGCTGAATTCCTTATCTTCAGCCTTTCCAATTAGGATTAGATGCCTTTTTAAAGAGTGTGTTTTAATCAAATGCAAGTTAATGGGTTTATAGATGGTAAGTGGGAAAGTTGTGTAATCAGTGTTTACCAACAAGTTCCATGAGTTACTTTTGTGTTTGAAAACCTCTGAAAGCAGGCGAGAGGATAGAATAGAAAGGATACATGTGTGGTCACAGTAGTACAGTTATCCTGCTGTTATAATACCTATTTCATGTTAAAATTAAATAGTTTTATTGAGGAGGGGAAGAAACAGACAGGAGTAATACTGATCATTGAAGTTACATTAAAATAAAGACATCCATTACGAGTAGGTGCATGTATCCACTTTGATATGATATATGATATATGATATAAGCTCTATGATATATCTGTAGATTTTGTGTGGTTATCTTTGTTACCAATACACACTGTCTCAAGCTAGCTTTTGGTTAGCCTGTCTTAGAAAAGCGTGGTAATCTGCACTGAAAGAAACTTCTACAGTAATTACTCTCCACAGATCGTGGAGTTTTATTATAAATACAGCAGCAAGTCAATGCACTAATCATTATTTTCATGCTTTAAATTTATATTGGGTGTATCCTTATGCTTCCCATCATTTGTAACCTGCTGTTTCTCATAGTTTGTTGTATAATTATACAGACAGTATTTATCACCAAAATAATGTTTATCACGACCATTTCCAAGCAGGAATATTTTGATTTAATTGGAGCTTTTTGTTAAGTCTGTGGCTGTTCAATCTTCGTATAGGTTGAGCTTATTTTTTTATATTTTTTAATACAGGAAATAATTTAGAAAGTGCCAAGAACAACTTTCTGGTGACAAGAAAAAAATTACATTACAGAGAGCTGATGCTCCTAATAGTTTTACTCATCATTGAATATATGCAGAGATCAAAAGTATTTTGTGAAAAACTCTTATACTAAATGGAGACCTGAATTTGTGCTTTTAAAAACACTGCTGTGTTTATAAGAATTCATCATTGCAGTTAATGCACAGGTATTACTGTCATGAGAATATAGTGCTTGTCCCAAAGGTCAGTTGATTAGAAAGGTCAATTTTGGATTCCTTCATTTTGAAGGAAAGCATTTTTGGAAATCATTCTGTATTGTTTAAATGGTGGTAGAAATCAAGCCAAAATTGTCATTTGATGCAATGAAGAGCCTCTGTCATGATTTATCCAGGAAGAGTATTTGGGCTGTCCCAGAGCATTGCCTGCCTGGTCTTTGGATGTCAAAATGATAGCTCAATGGCCACAACTTGTTGCTTCTTGCTCCTTTTTCCTTGTCAGAAGAAAGGTCTTTACTGTTTAATTTGTAAATTAAATCTTGCAACTCTCTGTAGATGTTGGTAAACACTGATTTACAAAGCAATAGTGAGATGGTTTTGTCAGCTGTCTTTACTTAGTAGATGGCTGGCTGGCTGTGCCTCCTAATCTCATTTTCTTGATGAAAGGGCAAGGCCCAAGTCATGCACGTAACAGAATTTTAGCCTGGAGGAGACAGAAACATGGATTGCTAAATTTAAATCTCTGGCTGCCATAAAATTGTATGACTAGAGGTATAGCTGATATAGCTATATAAATCACTGCCTGTTGCATATGAGAATGAGAGATTAGTATCGTGGTGTTAAATGTCTAGTCAAATGTGCTCATTCCTGAGAAGTGTGAGGTAGTTGGGCCAGTTTTGGCTGGGATAGAGTTAATTTTCTTCATAGTAGTTAGTATGGGACTGTGTCGTGGATTTGTGCTGGAAACAATGCTGGAAACATAGGGATGTTTTTGTTATTGCTGAGCAGTGCTTACCCAGAGTCAGGGCCTTTTTTGCTTCTTACCCCACCCCACCAGTGAGTAGGCTGGGGGTGCACAAGAAGCTGGGAGGGGACACAGCTGGGACAGCTGACCCAAGGGGTATTGCATACCATATGGCATTGTGCTCAGTATAGAAAGCAGAAGGAAGAAGGAAACGGGGGCGTTTGGAGTGATGGCATTCATGTCCCCAAGTAATGGTTACTTGTGATGGAGCCCTGCTTTCCTTGAGATGAATGAACATGAATGAATGAATTCTTTGTTTTGCTTTGCTTTGCTTGCGTGTGTGGCTTTTGCTTTAGTTATTCAACTCTCCTTGTCTCAACAGACAAGTTTTCTCACCTTTACCCTTCCACTTCTCTCCCCCATCCCACCTGGGGGGAGTGAGCAAATGGCTGTGTGGTGCTTAGTTGCTGGAGTTAAGCCACAACAGCTAGATTCAGAGAAAACAAGGCAACGTTGGAAGTCTACAGCAAATAATTTCATCTTTCTATACAAAACTGAAAATGAGGTTTGTGCCTGTTGTGTGGTTCTAGTGCCTTGTAACAGAGTGCATGTATCAATGGAAGAGTGTATAGTGCTTTGTTTAAAATCAGATTATTCCTATTGCAGTGAAGTCTCCTGCTTGCACTTACCTGAAATCTGCTTTTCTTCTAGAGAATAATAGATAAAATATGATATAAATTTGGGGAAAATTGAGCAAGAGATTCCCAAGATGCAGTCCTTCCCAGAATCCTGCATTTTACAGAAATTAATTCAAGGTTTCTATTGATCCACCAAAAATGTATTACTCACCAGGATTTTTGTTTACTAATCCTGGCGTGCTGCCTTTTCTCATGGGAGAGCATACAACGAAAAAAAATATTCAGTGTTAAATTATGGACATCAATCAACAAGTGAATCTAAAGAGACTGAAAGCTGCATGTGCAGCAAAAGCGGAAGTGTTTGGAAACAAGAGAGTATCCAAAGTTACCTCTTTTCTAATTGGGTATTGATGTATGGATCTCCTGAACGTGAGTTGCGCTAAAGCACTTCCTGACTGTGACCTGTGGCTTAGAAATTTGAGAGAGCAGAAGAAAGAATGCAATTACGGAGCATCCTGCAGCTGCTTCCTTCTGCCAGTCAGGGCTTCCACTTCTCAGGAAGTTTTCTTGAATACATCCACTACTTTAAAAGGGTCTCTGCTTTATGAAAGATGGTAAATTTTATGTATGAGACTGGTCCCTATTAATGTGTCTGTGTGGTCCAAGGTCAAGGGAGCCAGGCTGGGTTCTGCCATGGCCGTGTATGAGCTGTGACTTGAGAGTCCAGCATCACTGGGAGTGACTCTGGAGCCCCGCCCCACATCTCTTTCCCCCAGAGCTGAGGCATGGACTTTCCTTGCTTTGTCCATGGAGAACAGAGCTTCCTGATGCATGCCTGAAAATAACAGGTATTGATACAGAGAAGAGAGGATGACAGCTTCTCCTGGGACTTGAGTCTGTGACCCTTCCTATGCTGCTGCTCCAGGCTGTACTGATGATCCCATGGTGCTATGGAAGTTGCCTCCTAAATCATCAAGCTCATTTACCTGACATGACACATAACCTGTGTTTTATGATGGCTTCTGTAATTTTTTTTTTCTCATTTGAGTAGACGCCACTGATATAAATGACTCATTTCCTTGTGCCTCTTGGCTTGCTTCACACTTGCATCTTTATACAATAGTACTGCATTGAAGGAGATAGTAAAATCCTTCTTTTATGCCACTTCTTGTTACCTGTTGTTGCACTTACTAGTCACAGCAATTGCTCTTCTGTTATTAATCTCATAGTGTGGAAAAGGATAAAGGTGATTGTTATTTCCAGAGGGATATGGGAATCATCTGTTTCTAAAGGGAGCACCAATGAGTGCTGAAGGGATTTGACAAGGAATATGAGGTCAGCAAGGAAAACGTTCACTGAAGAAGGAAGAGTGGAGTCCAAGTGAAACACCTCGCAGACGCCACTGAGTTACGTGGATCCCATTATTTATTGCACCAATCCTGACAGAATTTACATTGCACTTCCATAAAACTTATTTTCCATTTTCTCTTAAGAAACGAGCATTTCACCAAAGTAACAGAGTCTTTCCGAGAGCAGAGAATTGAATATAGTCCTGATCCTAATTAAACGTTACTGCATATTTCTCTCTGGGCATCTGAATGCAGAGGATTTTGTGGTGGATGTATAGACATTTGTTTAAAAATAACATGAGGCAAAACACAGCTTGTGAGGAGCAAAAAATAACGAACTGTTCAATAAGTAATAAAAGAAAGATTAATATTAAAGGAAGATAATCTGATGCCACAAAAAAGCAGCAAGATTTAGTGGTTGTGAAGGGGTTTTGGTTTTGGTTTTGCTTGTTTTTTCTTCGGTCACGGAAGAAAACACAGTCAGAACACTTGAAAGGTATTTGAAATTCATGGCTAATCTCCAGCCATGGCAGTGTGAGAATTTGGTCTAGTGGAGTGAAAAAGCAGGTCAGTCTGCCAAACCAAGTCAGATGTTTTAGATCCTCTGAACGTGGATTATGCTCACCGTAGTCATATTGGGAAAATGTATCTGAAAGAAGGGAAGTTGTTACCAGTTACATTTAACACAGAATGGAAAAGGAAGATGCAGAAAACTGAAGGACAGTCAACCCAAAATTCCTGGTAAAAATATTCAGTCTATAGATGCATATAAGTCAAATATAAATAAGTAAGGCCAGTCAACTAAATACTTCTAGTATTTATTTTGGTGAAGTAGTAATGTTTTTTACCAAAGTGAATTTTCATGGTAAGTTAATGTCTTCAGTAACGTTCTTATTCAGGGCTATTTCTAGATGCTTAAACTTGGACGAGGTTGCCAACACTTTGGAGGACAAAGATAGAATTAAATATTTTTCTCAAAGAATGTAAGAAATGGTTAGACCTGTTGTAACACCAAACCACAACCTTGTGTTACAGGTTTTGGGGTTTTCTTTTTTCTTGCGATTTTTAACTTCTGTCATGCCCTGGAGGCTTATCACAGATGTACTGTCAATGAATGATGGGCTATGCCAGTGCATTTTAGCAGTGCTGAGATGGATTCAGATGCCCGTGTCCTGGTAATGTGCCTAGGGCTAAACTGATCCCAGATATTTTCTCCTGTGATAGACTAACAGACACTGCTGGGATTTAAATTTTTTCCTCTGTTATGAAGAACATGGCTTCTTCCAAGAACTGCTTACTGATTTTATCAAGATCTGTCACCGTTTTGGGGGTTTTAGAACACAGCCATGGCCCTCAGTGGCCCCAGCTCCTCCTTTGCCAGTCCTGCTGATTTTCTGTGGTAGGGCTGTAACCTACCTCAGGGTGTGCTAAAGTAGCACTGCTTAATTTCCAGAGGAAGGTACAGACAAAAAGGGGATAGCCTAGAGGAAAGCCACAAAAACAATCAAACACTGAAAAGCATGACCTGGTGAAGAAAAAGAAGAATTGAAAGAAATGTGTGCATTTTATCTGTAAGAGCAGATGAAGGTTTCTCCGTTACCTTAAAGAACAGATTAAGCTAGGAATGTATCAAGTAGAGCAGATTCTGTTGGGGGATCTTGCCCTGCTCTTTTCCATGATGCAACCCCCGTGTGATACCGTGACTTGGAAATAAGTCTTCTGTCTCTATGAGGAACACCTTGCGGTCTTGTCCTCTGTGTGTAGAAAAGATGTGTATCAACCTGCAGAAGAGCTGTCTGCTGAAGCTGCCTAAAGATTGCTGGGTTGGGAACTGCTGCTGAGGTGGACAGAAAATGTTAAGACTGTTGTTCAAAATGGAAACTGTATAGGGATTGTGGCAGCTGGATATCAAAGTAGTTTCTAATGTGATGCTGTGGACTTCCTCTGCTAGAAACCTAACTATAAAAATATTATTATTTCCATTTTGGTTTAAAGGTGAATTGCTGAATTTGATTTTCCTCAGCATCCTGAGTATCTTTTAATATCTTCTACACACTGTAGGTGTCACAAAATAATGTTTATTTTCTTTAAACTATGCCAGTATGTATAAACAGTTGTATAAATACATGTATAAATAATTACATTGATTTGCAAATAATAGTTACAGGCTTGTTTTAATTGTTATCTCTCTCCTTCTGGTTAACTTTTTTGGAAGATGCAGGACCAAAGGACTTTCAGAATGGTCCTGCAATTGTGTTAATAGGGAATACTCTGCACTAAGCAGTACAACCTGAAGAATAAAAATCCAAATATTTTAATTTTTACCTAGCTTGTTTTTATATGTTTGCAAGGAAATGAAAGCATAGTGTGTTGTCCTTTAACTTTGTTACGGACTAATTCCAGTGATACATATCCCCTTTTTTTAAACTCACTATCAGTATAGCTTTTGAAAAACAGGAAGCTTTTCTGTATTATGTTTATAAGCACACAAGATTCAAGTTTATCAGTTTCCTTCCCTTTCATGTAATCGAAAGTTCGCAGCACTTGCCCCAGTTCCTTCCAAGAGTCTGGAACAAATCTTTCTGTATGCTGAAGGAACATCTGAAGTGCTGGAATCACGAACCTTTCAGCCCTTGAAACAACAGAAGATGGTTTTGAATCTCACTTCCACTTCGAGAGGGCTGGAATTTCTGATACTACAAAAGAAAATGCCCAAACTTGCCTACAGACAGCTGATGCCTGAAGCATTTGTGCACTCGGCATAACCACGTGCAGAATTGCTGCCATGGAGGGTATACATTGCCAAACTTGTGTGTATTTCTGAGCTGTTCCATGACTCTAATCAAAGAAAACCACAAGTATTTGGAAACTACAGAAATCTCAATAACAAGTTTTATTTTGGGCTAGTTCAGCCAATAGAACTGTATTTAATTAGATGTTGAAGTAGAAGGTAAAATACCTTCGAAAACTGATTTGATAAATCAGTCTGTTTCCAGTTTAGGTTGGAGATAAAGGTCTTGGGAAATAATCACGGGATGTGTCTGTGTGAGGCTGTGTGGTTCACTGCGACACTGACTTTGGGGCTCTTGCTTCTGGAACAAAAAGGCTGTGACTGTGAGAGCTGGAGAGCTAAATGAGCTGTTAGCTAATTAAATTAGCTATTTCTCATTTAGCTCTGTGGCAGGAACTTTAGTGCCAGATCAAGTCCAGTCTCTTAGTCATGCTTAACTTTATACAGGAGCAGAGATGTGATGGGCAGTTGTGTGCCTGTGCTTGGTCTGGATCAGTCTTGTATTACCAGGGTATCTGATAGCTGGCAGACACTGAATTCGTGTTCATGAATCCATGGCCTGGGTGTCTATGTTGTGCCCACTGTTTTGTTGTGGGTCATCTGCATCAGAAAAGGGATTTGAGATTTCGAGTGTGTTTAAGTGCTCTGTGCTGTGAAGTTTGTTCAATTTAAATTTCTTTGTCATGCAGCAAAACTTTGGTACGTGAAGAATTCTACCAATGGTATTCTTTATTGGCAAAATAATGAATTCATGTTTCCTGGCCTTTAGGAAAAGATGCATTTATTTGATGTTAGCTTTATGTTCACAGAATCACAGAATGGCTTCAGTTGGAAGGGACCTTAAAGATCATCCAGTCCAACTTCCCTGCCATGGGCAGGGACACCTACCACCAGACTAGGTTGCTCAAAGCCCCTTCCAACCTGGCCTTGAATACTGCTAGGGAGGGCGCATCCACAACTTACCTGGGCAACCTGTGCCAGTGTCTCAACACCTTCACAGTGAAGAATTTTTTCCTAATGTCCAATTTAAATCTACCCTCTTCCAGTTTAAAGTCATTTCCCCCTTGTTCTATCGCTACCTGCCCGTGTAAAAAGTCCCTCTCCAGCTTTCCTGTAGACCCCCTTCAGATACTGGAAGGCCGTTCTTTCACTCCTTTGTGACTGCCATATGTAGATCAGAAAGCCAGTAAAATTAGCACTTTTTTTTCCAAAGAGGGAACAGAGAGAATCTTCCAGAGTATCGTGGTGGAAGAAACACATCGTTACAGTTCTACGCCATGGTGCTCACTCTTTCGTAAGGCTTCCACTTTATGAGTATCTAAAGCTACTTCTTCGTTTAGTGCTTGTTTTGGCTTGGCTGAGTCTTAAGACTGCAGTTTTACATACGGTTCTAACAAAAGTAATCCTTGTCTCATAGCTGAATGTATAGGCTTAGGTCAATAGTTTAGTATGAATGTAGACACTACCATAAATCTGGAAGTTAAAAATAAACATACAGTGAAATTCTACGGTGGTTTTCATTCTAGGAATAAAACATACCATTTCCTTTCAGGATTTACAGTTACTTGCTTGGTCTTATTTGGACATTTTTAAAATGAGTGATAACTCATGAAAGATGATGTTTCTACTTTTAACTAGGCAGGAATTCAGATCTACTGTTTCGAGGGGGAAATCAGTGAAAATCTGGAAAGCTGCAATCAAAACAGTAAAATCAGAAGCAAATGGATTAAAGGCCTTTTGAGTTGTGTTGGCACTTCTTCCTTTTGGAGAAGGTTTTTAAACTAACAGCTTGAGCTACATAAACTTGAAATATTTCTCAAGTGTTTGTTTATGTGAATTGCTTTCTAATGAGGTCATAGCTGTTTTCCTGGATACAGTGGTATTTCCTCTTCTTATTCTTTTTTTTTTTTTTAATGCTGCTTTCTACATTATGCCTTGAAGACAGAACAGGCATATAAAAATCAAACATTGCTCAGAATATTTCCAAGTTTCAACTCTAATACTTTGCAGTCCTATTAAACAACTTGAGGCTGGAGTTTAATATAAGCATATGTGGAAAGAAATGCTAGAATCTCTGAAATTCTTCATAGTTTTAAAGAAAACCTGTATCATTGTCAAGGGTAATTCAGATGAAAAGTTCTTAGTCCCCAACAGTAAAGAGTATTCGGGTGAGTGGAAAGGACTCTCCAAATGCTGAATTTTCATTTAAGTATTTTTCATCTCTCATGTGAGATTGAGCACTAACCAAAAGAAAAGAACAATCAGCTGACCACAAAGTGGGCATGGCTTTCAGCCCTATGTGGCCAGGCATTACACATTTAAGTAAATAAAGAGTCTTTTCTATAGTTACAGTGTATTCAACAGAAATCGGCAACATAGACAATTGTCCTTTCTTTCCTTTGCTATTTTTAGTTCAGATGTAATGAAATTTGCATTATCTACAGTTTGGTAGTGTTTTTAGTTTGACTTTGTTGCTGAAATAAATAGCTTCCTGTTTGCAGGACCTTTGGCTTTTTGAGACTGCTAGATTCGTAGCTTCTGACAAAGCACATCTGTTTCCTAGATACTGTTTTATTTCAGGTAGCTGGTTTTGGGTGTCTTGGGCTAGTGTTGCAGAAGGCCAAAAAGTTTATTCTGAAGTGGGGAAGAGGGAGGAGGCTTAAATCATCGAGCAATGTAATGATGGAATCATGAAGTCATGATTTCCCGATGACTAATGTGGTGTATTGTAGTGGAACATAATTTGGAGTATTTCTTCAGTCATAACGGTTTAGCCCTGTGGAGCAGCACAGCATTGTGCGTGTGTTGCACAAGGTGGTTGAACAGACCACGCTCTGCTGGCAATGGGTGGTTGGAATTTTGTCTGTGTGTGGAGTAACTGCAAGGCCAAAAGCCCTGAGGAGACCTCATGTTGTATTCATGATGCATGGAGCTGCTTCATAATCTGGAACCAAACCTCTTTAGTATTAAAAACAAACAAACAAACCAAACTTAAAAGGTGGTTAAATCTTCAAACTGTTTCACTGTTTTAGTTAGCATCTTTTTTTCTTTTTTCTTTTTTTTTTTCCTTAATGTTAACAAAGTAAATAGGCAATGTCCTTCCCAGAATACTTAAGAATTTTCAGAAGCTTTTAGTTTCCCATGAAGTTTGGATTTAATTATATGTTAGGGCTACAGTGTAGATGGGGGCATACTAGAAATAGTGGTCTTGTGTTTTTGAAACACTGAAGTGATCACATAAATATTTATTACAATGGAGGTTATTTTCCGTGGGGAGTACAGATGTGGGTTGACTAGTACAGCTCCAGGTTGCTTGAACTGAGAAGTGTTCAGTTCTGCATAAAAAATCACACAGTCCTGAAATATGTTTTTGGGGATTTTTTAAAACATATTCCTATGGAATGGATAGCTTCAGTGCAACATGTGTACCAAGTCCTGCAGAAAAGAATATTATACTTAAGAAACATCAGAAACTGTCTTATAAAAACAGAAAAATCTATTGCTTCATATGCTGAAATTTGAAGTAGCCTCTGGCTCATCCAGAATGAGAAATATTTAACACCTATGAAGAAATACCAGTGCCTTCAGTTTTTTAATTTTTTTAAGTGGAGACTTTTAATGTAAGTAATTGCTCTGAAAGTAATTTTGAATAGCATTCTGTTGTTGAAAAAGACAGTAGAATATACCATGTTCTTAAAAAAAAGTATTTGAGTTTTAAAAATGAAAGAAAAATCAATTCTTTTCTGTCTGTTTTTGTCAGTAGCAACATGACTTTAACTATTTCCTGTTTGTCAATATCTGTAAAAGACATTAGTCTTTTTTTCCCCCTTCTTCTTTCAGAGGTGAAGCCAACTTGCATATTTAACAGCATGGAATATTATGATGGGGACATGTTTCGCATGGATGCTTGTCGGTTTTGTCGATGTCAAGGTGGAGTCTCTATTTGTTTCTCTGCCCAGTGTGGTGAGCTACACTGCGACAGATACTATGTGCCAGAAGGAGAGTGCTGCCCAGTCTGTGAAGGTACAGTATCTCCTTAATCCTGTTTGCTTATTAATTCTGCTGCTTTTTTTTATTTGATTGGGGGTTTTTTCTCAGTGCAGATGAGCAGAAGGGTGCTTTATTTTGTTCTTCAAAAGCTGTAAAGCTCTCCTGGTCCCTGTGTTTAAATTTGAACTTACAAATGACTTCTCAATAAGCAAAATAAACTCAAAATCTCAATTCTCTTCCTAAGAAAAGAGGAATTTAATTATTAATGTCACTTTCAGACACTTTGCAGTGTGCTTAATACCAGTATTCCTCTAATTCCTTGCCAGGAGCAAATAAGCTAAAGGTTCCGTTGTAGTTGTGCTTCATTCCAAACAGAATTATGAAAGTAAAGAACCTCGTAGAAACGAGTCTAAATGAGGCAGCTATAAGAGTTGGACCTTCTCAATCAGCACTAGTGAAGGATACTGTTTTGCTGGCTTGTTTTGTTACAGACTATTGAGAGAATCTTCAAAGATTTAAAAATAAAAAATCTGGACAATGAAATATCAAGGTAGTAAGGTAGGAAGTCATTCTTTAAAGAGTATTTGTATTTCTATGTATTTTAGTGTGTCAGTTTGTATCAGATTGATTGATACATGGTGTTCACATGTAAAGAAGCTGAAATATAAATGCTGTAGGCTTAAGTATTGTAAACAGATACCAGTCCATGTTTGCCTTGTGTTTAAGATCTGGTCTAGTTATTAATTATTTACTATAGTTGGAGGTAGGATGCTAGACTGTTTGGCCTGTCTTGGTCCAGTTGTGCCTGTGCTTTTATGAGCCTTCAAGCTGTGCAGGGTAGGGAGTAGAGATTCAGTGCTATACCATCATTTAATGACAAATTGAAAAAGTTTAGAGAAGACACGTCTGATGTGGCGAAACCCTTCCTGAGTAAATGCAGATCCACTCCCAAAGAAATTGCTGTATGAGCTGCTGACTTTATAGAATATGTGAAATCTGTCTATGTGAATATTCTGAGATTTGGCATTATAAAATCATTATGACAGTGCATATAGATACATTAAAAATGTATCTATGTATCTGCTATTTCTGGGCTCTCTATATCAGCTCTGTCATACTCAGATGTGGATGCTGATTTTCCGCATCAGACTTAAAATTCTGGATACGTCCTTCATCTTTTTTGGTCATTTATGTATTTAGCCATCCTCTGATTTATCAATAAATTGTTCTGCCTTATCGTCATATGTGTTAAAAGTTGATTTTTCTGTTTTTACAACCTTTGAACCAGACTATCAAGAAAAGTCATTAACATTTCATTTTGGGTTTGAGTTTGTGAGTACAAGGCCCGCAATGGAAATTTCTTCTTAAGACAAGTCCTTAGTAGATAGAATAAAATGGATAACGATTTATAATTATTGAGTACAAGCTTGTTTTTCAAGTCATGGCTGTGATTTATTCTCTGCTCAGCTGACTGAGATGCCAAGTTACAGGGTCCTTCATCAAATCATCCAGTGCTGTTTGGCTTGCTTGACTCTGTTACTTGCTTTTTTGATAGGGCTTATAGCACAGAATCAAGGAAGTCAGATTTTGGACTTCCAACCAATTGGATGCAAAAGTATATGCTATGTTTTAGTATAAATCTCTTTTGATATAGTGGAATTCTTTTAGGTGAGGCTAGACAACTGGCTCCATTAATGTATTACAATTTTTTTGTTTAATCACTGTGTTTGATAGAGGCTGCATTTAAACCTTCCTAGGTAATATGAAAATCACAGCAATGCAGTTATTTGTATGCAAAGTTTAGGTGTAAAAAGGAAGATAAAACTTCTTATTCTCTTGCAATTTCTCTCCTCTCAGACCCAGTTTATCCAATCAATAACCCTGCTGGCTGCTACGCCAATGGTCAGATCCAAGCTCACGGAGACCGCTGGCGAGAGGACGACTGCACCTTCTGCCAGTGCATCAACGGGGACCCGCACTGCGTCGCCACAGCCTGCGGGCAGAGCTGCCTGAACCCCGTGAAAGTCCCCGGGGAGTGCTGCCCAGTGTGTGAAGGTAAGCTCAGCATTTCCTCTACCACACTTTGATCTGTCATGGCTATATATACATATGTTAACTATATCTGTATCCGGCAATGCCTGATACTCTTTTAGCCCAAAAGAGCATAGTAGGAGATCACTTAAGATGAGCATTGTTTGCTAATTTCACTCTTAGTGTAGCTTAAAGCTTATTAATAAATACAGGAGAAATTAGAAGATCAAAATATTCATCTGTTGGTATTATTGATAATTGGATTATTCTTGGTTTCTTATTCATCAGTGTCATTTAGTTACAAGTAACAGTCTCTGTACAATATAGTTTGATATTGGACATAATTATTGTATGAGTAAAACATCATAATGATTCTATAATCATTAGTTCTGTGAAACTTACAAAGGGTGACATTATCTGGGAGACAGATTAATTTTTAGAGTTTAAAATGCAGTTTTCATTACCTTGTGGAAGTATATGTATCTTATATGACTGACTTGAGTTTTTAACTTAAATATATTATGAATGCGTGCCCAGCCTGGCAATGGAAATGTGAAGATATGCAAACTGAGACATTAAAAAAAAAATTAAATTGTGTATACGTATGTACATTCAGAGTTGCTTTTTATGGAGTAGTTCGTCACCATGAAAAACATCAGATTGCTAAATGTAGAAATGGTTAATCTAGACCTGTCTTCAGAGCCATCTTCAGTGTACAGTGCTTGCAGGTGCTCAGTGGACTCCCACTTAATTTTTCCTGTTCTGTTTCTGATAGAACAAAATGAATTTTGTGTAACTGTTTGTGTCTCAGAGATGTGTGTCTCGAGTGACAGTATCCATTCAAGTTCACTGGGATACTTACATTTTAGGATAAATCTGAGGAGCATAAAGATTTTTTATGCTCTTTCTTTCCAAAATTCACATCACAGGTTATGAAGAAGGTGTCTGATAATGTATAAAAGCTGCTGGTGAGTGGTAGAGAGTTGCTACTTGCACTGAAAAAAATTTATGATGAGAGAGCAGGTTAACTGCTTTTAAACCTCAGTGATTGGATATCACAGTGTATGTGCTGTTGCCCTGCCCCTCATTATTTAGCATGTGTGTGAGCAGGCTGTAGGAAGCAGTACAGAAGGAGAGGTTGATGGAAGTATTTTCAATATGTTGTAGGTTGGGTTCTTTTTCCTCTAGTGAGAGAAGGATAGACAAATACCTGTTTTCCTCTTTCAGATTGGAGAAAATGGATGAGAGATAATAGGATTAAATGCTTATCTATATCGGAGTGAGATAATTATGGTGAACTGTGGAAAGCAAACATGGGGTAGACCATTGACTTCCATCCTTCATTACTGAAGGTTGCAACATAGCCTTATGAAGCTGGTGCTTCCTTAAGGGTACCACACTAATGCCTCCACGGTGCTTTCAGGACACAAGTTGGCTCATCTGGACCAGGTTAGGTAATTCTGTGCTAGAACATGATTTTTACTCTTAGAAGTAGAAGTAGCTAAAAACTGCTTAAGTCCATAAAAGTTATTTTGTTGTGGTTGAGGGGTGTGTTGTTAAATTCTACTTATGTTACAAATTATGTCAAATAGATCAAGACTGACAAAACAGCACCATGGAATCAATATTTAAATGAGGTTCTTGTGTCACCTTAATTATATTTTCTCAGAAAATAATCTGACTTGTTTATTTGTCATATTAGCTGTTGTATGATGTATATTTAATTGTAGTAATCTGGTTTTGAGTGTGTCCTCTGCAGGAGAGTAATGCAGAATGGTATTTTGAGTGATTTCCTACATTTTAAGCTTAAAAGCATCACACCTGACTTGGTGCATCTTTGATAGCACATACTGCCAAGTAAATAATTGAGGGGTAATGAAATTATATAAATGATGGAACCAGCAATTAGTGGAAGTAGTTTTAATTCATGCTAGGAGGAGATTTGAGCATACTCGGGCACCAGTGATCAGATGATACCTGAAAACACACTTGAATCCTCTCTTCTTTCTCCCTTCCCTCCACCACAGCAAACAAAACCAAACAAAATAGTTTATTATGCCCCATAATGCCAAGTTATTTGATTTCAGGAATTTAGATTTGGGAACATTTCAAGGATCAAAAATCAAACTCAGCAGTGAGTTCAGCTACTAGAACCCAAGATGTAAAAAAAATGAGTTTGCAATAAGCAGCTTCAGATGACTTTATGAGAAATTATTCAGCATCTGAGACTTAACTTATCTTGCAATAATAATAAATCTAAAAAAAACCCCAAACCTTGAGAAATAAACCAGTCAAGGGTACCGGTAAACTTCTTGAAGTTATGTTTTCAGGCATCAGACAAGCTCAAGGCTGCTATGACTTGTGATTTAGCAGCCTGAATTAAAATATTTACACATATTAGAGAGCAGGGTGTTACCAGATTGGAAGCTTGTTAGTTATGGAGACCTGTATGTCTTTCTGAATCTGTTAACTGTTTTCTTTGAACGCTCATATTAAGAAAAACTCCAAACATTAGGAAAAAATAATAATCTGTTAGATGTTGGCTGCTTCCATACTGTCTATTTTTAAATTATTTTTTTTTAAGTGAGCTGATGGCAGCAGGGACTGGTCCGTTAGCCATAGACTTATGGCCTGCCCCCAGGGTCAGGTAACATCCTGTGTCTTAAGCCTTAAATCTGAGATGAATAGTGTTTCTACTTGGAGTGTGACGCATGGGTAAAACAAAGTACTGTCTGCTTTCTTTGCAATACAGCTATTGCTTGCTAACCCACTACGCAAGGGGCTTCTTTAGATTTCTGTTCTCCCATTTTCTCCTTGTAGTAGGACTGAACTGGGGAATTATGTGTGCCATGGGGAGAGAGGCCTTAAAAACATTGCTTCCTTTCCACATCTTACGGTCCTTTCTTGATTTGCATTGTAGTTGGTATCCCTTGATATCTGTGCTGGGTCCAGTTCTGTTTGATGTCTTCACTAGCTCAGATCAAAGCTGAAGTTATTTAATCTACAGACCACAAAGCTAGAAACAGCAGCAAGTATCTTGGAGAGGAGGGTATGAGTTCCTATGTTTGTTTTAAAGCAGAGAGTTAGCAGAAAAATGTTGATCAAATTCAACAAGGGAAAATACAGTGTACTACACTTGGAGGAGATTCGTCATGAGTCCTGCCCCAGAATCATTGTTAAATAACAGTTCTCCAGGGGAAATCTGGTCATTAAAGGGGAAGAAGTCACCCTTTTTGCTCTCTTTGCTGTGGATGGGCATGTCCATAGCTGACACAGTAGGTCCTCAGTTCTTTTTTGGACATTGATCTTCTGCAAAAGATGGAAGCAAGCTGGAAAGAGTCAGAAGGAGAGCTATGAACACAGTCCAAAATTTGCAAAGCATGTCCTAGGAAGACAGACTGAATAAATTGGGTTGGTTTAGCTTGAAGAGAAAATGATGATGTTGGAATGAGAAGATACCAGTCTTCAAGCACCTAAAAAGTTGTTGCAAACAAAAAGGTAGGACAAGAAAGAATGGAATTGAATTGCATGAGGAAAGATGTGTTTTAGAGGAAGGTTGTTGAAGAAAACAAAATTCCTCCTGTGGCATGTCGTGACTAGGACTATCTTTTTTTGATGAGTTCAGGGCATCACAGTTTGTATTTTCAGCATCAGCAAAAGGAGATTTGCTCAGGAAATTGCATACGGAACTGAAAGCAATAAAAGTAATTCATGTGTAGCTTTCAGTGTTTATGCACGTGATGCCTGTGGCTCACCAGTATATAGCTGCTGGGGTTTTTTAAGTAAACATCAAAGTAATCAAAGCCCCTTTTGGCAAGACCTGTTGTTACAGTATGTCCACCCTTGTCATTTCTTGCGAGTTTTCTCATGCAGCAATGCCTGTGGGTTGTGCTGGTGCAGTGTGTAGGTAAAACCCCACAATGTGAGCAAGGGAGCTGGCTAATTCAAGGCGACTGTGGCTGAGCTGGGGTAAGACAGAAAGCAAGGGTCATCAATAAGGCATAAGGCTAGAGGCGGAGGCACATTGAGACAGAATAGTGTGGAGGGGAAGACCTTCCTTCATCAGCCTGTCCCCGAACTCAAGCTCTTTAGTCCTCAGCTTTTCAAGGCAGGGACCTCCTTTGAATGGTGAGAGCTGAGAAAAGCAGGCCCTTCATGTTCTGTGGATCCAACACAAGGAATTAGCTTTAAGCTTCTTACGGATGCTTCTATAGCTGCTGTAATGATACTGGTCCTTTGGGTTTTGCCTTTGTTTAATCTATTATCTATTTAGTCAGGTTTTCCTTTGTTTTCTAGACTGTCTTCAGTAAGAGCCAAGGCTTAAGTAATCACACTGGCCCAATGTGCTTTCCCCACAGTTTTGGAGCCAGTGTCTTCTTGCAGCATGTGGAAGGTAGAGGGGAGGAAGTGGTTTTTCAAGTCCCGTGGCTTGGGGATTCTTCACGGGTGCTGCTCTGCGTACCCGTCCCTTTGGAGGAAACCAGATCCATTGGCAGTCAGCCTGCTATTAGGATTGCTGCTTGCAGAACTGCTTGATTCTCCATTGGGCTAACAGTTGTTCATTTTTTAAATAAAGTGGGTGTGGTTTAATGTATGGGGATAGGAATTCAATTTTTAAATAATTCTGTCCTGCAGTTTATCTTGCTCTAGTAAGAGGGTAGATGATCTTCAGAGGTCACTTCCAACCTCTAACGTTGTGTGATTCTGTTACCTCCAAAAAAAAGTGGATACTGGAGCTTAAAATATCTATTTAGTGTCAATATATAATAGCACATGAATAACACCGAACAAACTACAGTGATAGAAATAACCATGTTTCCCTTAGGCCATCTGCATCTGTGGACAGCCATCTGTAAATTGGAATAATAGTTGTGTTCACAGCAAGTAAATATTGGGTAGGATAGTATGAAAATATGTGGGTTTTTAAGATTTGGGCTTTTTCTTTACTTTTTAAATAAGATAATAAATACAAGTGCTCAGCACTGGCACTGCTGCCAAAACTGTCCCCTAGGAAAGTCTATGGTTGCTTCTGTTCCCTTGCATCTCCCGGAGGCTCGGGCTGTTCATAGGGAAAGCTGCAACCCAGTCCGCTGATAGGCAGTAATTGGTTATCTCGCAGTGCGTCCCTCTGCGTGAGAGCCCTCAGGTACAAGTGGCAGGGTGCCAGCATAAGCTGTGAGTGAGAAACTAAGTGTTAAACAAAATCCTCACAGAGTGTTTTCATGAATAAGGCCCCCATTACTTTGCTGTCATTATGGCTGACACCTTTATCTTCACAAAAAGAAATTAACATTTTCATCAATAAAGGGCTCCAAACTCTAGCTGAGATGTAATTCAGTTCAGTTCCTTTAGCGTGTCCAGCACTTCATTAAGTAAAAACAGGCGGCAGAATCCAGTGAAAAGAAATTTGATTCCTTCAGGATGAAGTCAGTGGTAGCGAGCAGTGTTTTCACCGGCACAGGATTTGGACCCAGAGATCTCCTTAGAACGCAAAGTATAAGTTATTGTTCGGCAGCAGCACCATAGCCCTCAACCAGCCTTTTCATCAAAGTCAATTAAGGGATGCAAACACTGTGCTGTAGAGAATTGGGCTTACGTTTGCCAGATCATGATTTAGTATAGCGGCTTTAGGCAAGGCAGCTGAGCCCATTGAACCACACCATCCAGGGTATAATGAAACCCACCACCGATGAAAGTCTCTCCAAGTTTAAGGAAGTCAGGAAAGCTATACTAAAATAAAATAACATTTTTCTAGTTTTCAGTGATTCATCGTTAAGTTCAGTGGAAGACTACTGAAAGGATAAATAACCCAAGAATCTTAATGAGTATATACGTCAATGCAGCTAAGGATGTCTCACTTACAAAGAACTTCATGGATCCTCTAATTAATTCTTTTCAGTGCCTTTAGCATTGATAGATTTCCCCCAGATGTACACTAATTTAGTGTTTGCTGTATCATCACCTAGTAACAATAGCTGAATGGCCTTATGTATTTGGGCATTTCCTTAATATGCTTCATTGATTTTTCTCTAATAAAGGTGGTTATTTCTTAGTGTCACTCCACCTAAAATTGTCAAAAAGAAGTCTTAGCAGCGTTGAAGTATATTTGAAGGGTATACATGGCTGTTAAACTGAAAACTGGAAGGACTGATTTCAACAGACAAAAGTTTTTAGCTTCACATCTCGGGAGTGGAAAGTTTGTGAGTATTTTGATTGCATCTCTGCAAAAAAGAAACCCCCTCTGTGCAGCTTTGGTTCATAGGAGGCTTCTTCAGTTTGCAACAATAAAAATAGTCTTGGATTGTAACAGTTACTTTTGAGGAAAAATACGTATTTAAGTACTTTCAGGTTGACGGTATGAATGAAGTTTGAAACAAAAGCCTGCCAAACCGAACTATGTGTTTGGAAGTACTAGTGAATATATTTGCAGACTTATGTGTGGTATTAGAAGATTATCTCATCTTAAGTCCTTGCGTACATTTTAGACATAGTTATGTGATGCTGAATTGTTGAACCCTGATGGTTAACACAGACAGCGAAATGCTGGGAAAAAAATTCCTGCAAGGCATTCGGTATTTCAAACCCAGGAAGGAAATTCTCTTGCCCAGGAGTCGGGACTGATATTTTTCATGTAATGAACTGGAGGGGCGGGAAAGGCTGGAATGCGAACTATGAGGGTGGAAAACATTTAGTCACTCTTGGAATGATATGAATGTTTTTACAGGAAGCTTAAGTAAACACACATGCTGCTGCTTAGTAGGCTGCAGTTAACTTTTTTGGACAGCAGACAAAATTCAAACAACATGCAGGCTCCAGTGAAAGGCTGTCGAGCAGCACACCCTTCAGGACCAGTTCTTAGCCACTTACCACATAAAGCTTTAGGGAAAAGGTTAGACTTCTGTTTGTCTTTTTTTTCCCTCCTCCTCAATTTTTATACTGAGTGCTTGAAAGCACCATTGCTGGATTTGTTCAAGTCAGTTGGTGCTGGTTTTGTAGGTTCAGAACATCTTAATCCTTTTAGAGGTAGTTCGTGTTATAAAATACTACAGAAGAGGGAGCTATTTCACTTTCCCCAAACACGGATATGTGCTTTATTCTTGATGTTAGAGGCCTTTTTCCACGTGTAGAACATGATTTTGACTCCTTTTTCTTTCCTCTGCCAGAAGAGGTTTTTCATTTCATGCTCCTGATGAGATACTGGGCTTTCTTGAATGTCTTGATTAGAATATACTGTATTTGTGTTTTATAGTAACTATGAAAACAAACACTTGAAACTGTTTTTAAGCACACTGGTAATAGTCAATATGTAAATACTGAATAAATACAAATAAAATATGAAACAGTACTTTGAGAGGTTCTAGGGACTTTTTATTAATGTCTCTTAATGTTAAAATCATTGGATTGGCAATGAATTTTTAAGGCCTATGCTCCTGAATTCCTTGTAAAAGATGAGTACTTGTGCAGTAGTTTGCAGTCTTGCAGTGGAATTTATTAAATCCATGGTGGTTTGGGTATTCAAAGAAGGATCTCAAAAGATAATTTTCAACTCCTGTGTAGTAATACATCTATAGAGCTTACAGTTTTGTAGTTTGGATGGAGAAATGTATCTCAGCGATGCAGATTGAAATCTCTGTTAGTGTGAAGTTGGCTGGAAATGCTGTTTTTATATGAATTCAGATAAATTTAGATATAAAAATTCAACAAGGGAAGAAAAACATGCGTGCGTCCATGCATGCTTACGTAGATACATAACACGCTTGCAGCTGTGGGGTTAAAAATATCTTCTGGTTTTGTTGAACATATATATACCTGGACTGCTGTCAACCTACACCATGTTGTAGTTTGTTATTATGGCAATTGCAAATAATATTGTGATATGTTTGGGACACTTTACACCAGACGTTGGTAGGATTCACTCTCTTTCAAGCATGTAGTAATACTGAGCAGAGCTGTGCTGGCAGCACAGGTGAAGAAGATGAAGAGGAGAAGTCGGACCTCCTGTGTCTGCTTAGCTGGAGTAACCATTGTGCTTGAATCAAAGTGACTGAACCCAGGTGTTTGATGCATATTTCTGTTGTACTGTTATGGCAAGGAAAAATACAGTAATTCTATTATAATAGGGATAGCTTTTTTCCCTTCTGTATTGACAGAGGAATATCTATGAGTGGAATAAAACGTGGAATGGTCGATTAATGTAAAATACCTGTCCCCCTTACATTTTTAGCACTTTCAGGTTAAGATACCTGATGGTCCAGATTTCTAATACTCAATTAGAGAGCAGCGTAGGGGAAAGGGACC
>NW_010188900.1:0-7733 GCF_000695765.1 Mesitornis unicolor | reverse complement strand
TGTTTCTGTGATAGCTACTGCATCGTAGTTACCCTGGTGCACAATGGCTTCCAGTTCCTCCTGCTTATTGCCCATGCTGTGTGCATTGGTGTAGACGCACTTCAGTTGGGCTAAAGGCCCTGTCACCTTTTTGCAGGGAGAAGCCCTAATTTCTACCAGGCCATTCCCAGGATCTTTCAGTCCTAGGGATCATGAATTCTAGTCTTAGCTCAGTCAGAAACTCACTGCAAGACAATGAGTAAGTCACCTCGGTTTGCTTTGACTCAGATCTTCCCCTTGTAGTGGGAGGTGGAAATGTGAAAACCATTCACATTTATAAACCATTAGTGATCCTTAGCTCTGAAGTGCTGTGGCACTATCTAATGTGGTTCTGTTGATACTGAACAAGCTTGATGTGGGTGCCATAAGAGGTATCAGTGCTCTACATTTGTGTGTCACCAGAGTTTTAAAACAGGTTTTTTTCCCTTTCTTTTTTATAGTATTGCTCTAAAACATCACCAAAATGAGTGAAAAGGAAGACCAAGGAGAACCAGCGGATATGGGTGATTTAACAGAAAGTGGAGAATACGAGGATGATTTTGAAAAAGACCTCGAATTGCTAAATAATGAAGAAGAAGAAGAAGAAGCAGAAGAAGAAGTAGAAGAAGAAGAAAACCTTGGTGAAAGAGAGGTATTTGTTAAACTAAATGCCATTTGTCTCATTTAGAAGACAAAATTGAGTAATATTTGGAATCATAAGCACAAAATTCAATATGGTTTGTAATGTGTAGGTATATTCACTGAATTTTGACAAGGAAGGTTATTTGGAATTATAGTGAAAAATAATTCAGTGAACTGGTACATTTGGTTATAATTGTCTTAAAACAGAAAATTCAGTGTTCATTGAAAATAATATGTTTGTTTCAAAGGGACTTCTGGGTTCCTTTTAAGTAAGTGTTTGTGCAACACAAGTTGCTCTGTTTCTATGCTGTCACTGATTGCTTTACTGTGCAAGCCATGGTTAGTTACACTCTGTGGAGATGTGAGCATGGAGAAACTGCAAGGGAATTGTTAGTGCTAAAAAAAGCTATTAGTTATGACATGCATATCTGACAGCCTGGTTTAGAATCAGGGTAGTTAGTACTGCTCTTTTCTCTTGCTATGAGGCTGTGGATATTGTCTGCCTGGACTTCAGTAAAGCCTTTGACACCATCTCCCACAGCATTCCCACAGAGAAGCTAGCAGGTCATGGCTTGGATAGGTTTACTCTTTGCTGAATTAAAAACTGGCTGGATGGCTGAGCACAGAGAATTGTGGTGAGCAGAACTAAATCCAGTTGGTGACCAGTCACAAGTGGTGTTCCCCAGGGCTCGGTTTTGGGGCCAGTCCCGTTTAGAGTATCAAGTGCGCCTTCAGTAAGTTTGCAGATGACACCAAGCTGGGTGAAAGTGTTGATCTGCCTGAGGGTAGGAAGGCTCTGCAGAGGGACCTGGATAGGCTGGATCGATGGGCTGAGGCCAACTGTATGAGGTTCAACAAGGCCAGGTGCTGGGTCCTGCACTTGGGTCACAACAACCCCATGCAGCGCTACAGGCTTGGGGAGGAGTGGCTGGAAAGCTGCCAGGCAGAAAAGGAGTTGGGGGTGTTCGTTGACAGCGACTGAACATGAGACTGAGGGGAGACCTTATCGCTCTCTATAACTACCTGAAAGGAGGTTGCAGTGAGGTGGGTGTTGGTCTCTTCCTCCCTGTAGCTAGTGATAGGACAAGAGGAAATGGCCTCAAGTTGTGTCAAGGGAGGGTTAGATTGGATATTGGGAAACATTTCTTTACTGAAAGAGTGGTCAAGCACTGGCACAGGCTGCCCAGGGAAGTGGTAGAGTCGCCATTCCTTGAGTCGTTCCAGAAGTGGGTGGACGTGACACTTCAGGACATGGTTTAGTGGGTATGGTCGTGTTAGGTTGATGGTTGGACTTGATGATCTTAGAGGTCTCCTCCAACCTTAATGATTCTATGATTATATGATGCTATTTCTTATCTCTTTCTATGATACTGTTCTTTGTTGGAAGAATAGACAAGTTTATTTTATTTTTTTCAGAATCCTGAAAAAAATGAAGAGGACACTGAAGCACAGATTGTTAAACTTACAGAAAAGTTTGAGGAAGACAATGAGGAAATAGAAGAAAATCCAGATCAACTTTCACAGGCAGGTGTAGATGTGACAGCGAGACCTTCCAATGAAGAGAGTTTGGAATCCAGGTCTGGTATTAAACACGAGGATTCTGTATCTGATACCGATAGTGAAAGCTCTGTCCAGGAATTCAAGCTGGAAAACCAGGAGGAACTGAATGAGGAAGAGGATGAAGAAATAAAGCGTTACATCTTGGAAAAGATTGAAGCAGCCAATAAACTGCTGGAGAATCAGGCTCCTGTGGATCAGAACAGAGAACGGAAATTAAAATTTAAGGATAAGTTGGTGGATCTTGAAGTTCCTCCTCTGGAAGATGCTGAAGTTTGTAAAATGGACCTTGCAAGAGGAGATGATGTTTCTAATAGGCTGTCTCTGATGCATATTTCTAATGAAATGGGACAGGAGAGCACATCACTTTCACCACATGCTGACAAGGATGAGGAAAAGAAGGATGGTAAAATCCTAGTGGAAAAAGATGGGAAGTTTGAACTCTTAAGTTTACGTGATATTGAAAGCCAGGGCTTTTTGCCCCCTATAAGTGTTTCTTTTACTGATATTGAAACTCAACGTATGTCTCCAAAATCGTCACACTATGGTCCTTTTGGCACTGTCTCTGGAATAAAGGAAGTACCTCCAGTAAGACCAGGAGCACATTCTTTTTCTGCTGGTGTAGAAGAGAGTGTGCATTTCCCTAAGCCTCCATCTAACCCAAAGTGTCGCCCAAATTCTGCTGTCAATGCTGCAAGAGGTCTGGGAAGACAGAAGACTCCGCAGAGAGCACAGTCTGCAAATGTGCCTGTGAGAAGCTCCACTTACTGTCTTTCTCCCAGACAAAAGGAATTGCGGAAGCAGTTAGAACAAAGGAAAGAAAAATTGAGGAAAGAGGTAAAGATATAGAGTAGATCACAGTGACTATCCTGTTCTTCTGCTTCACAGAGACCACATGTTCAGGGACTTCACTCCATTTTTCTGTGATAAAAGGGGCAGCAATAACAACAACAACAACAACAACAATAATAATAATTCTCTGAGGTTTGTTCAGAATCTCTCAAAACTCCATTCCTATAGAATGGCATAGGGTCGTGCCTTGCTTACAGGAGAAATCGAGTATTTATTTAACATGTCCTTCATAAATAGGCTGCCTTCTGCTTTATTTTACGTGCTGCTTTGCTTATTGACTCTTTCTACCTAGGTTCCATTGCTCACTGGAACAGTACTTGATATCGCATCTCCACAGATTACACTGCAGTGCAGGAAGTTAACATTAACCACAGTGGTGCAGGTACACATTTGGGTGCTCTTGAAGTATGTAATAGGCAGTTATCACCCGGGAGTGCGGTCAGTCATAAAATAAGATTTACACAGGAGAATGACTGTGAGAACTGTGAACAAAGCGGGGTGTGTAACATGTATGGAAGCTACAGCTGACTTCCAAAGTGGGATACCTTGTTGCTTGCCTAAGATGCATGCAGGTGAAGTGATGTTGACTGATAATATAACTGGATGTTTTTTTCGTGTAAAGGTTTTGCATGGGTGAGCATTGTAAGATTTCTCAGTGAGTTTGTTGCAAAGTAGGTTATTTTCTCTTTTTTTCTGTTAATGGATACTACTTTTCCTTCTGGTTTGGTTTTACCAGGGCACTACAAAGAGCACAGAAAGAAGAAAGTATTCCCTTTACTGAGATTATTCTTCTTATATCTGTAAAGGGTAGTATTTTAAAAGAAAAAAAATCTAGTTTAGAAAATAAAATCAGTATCTTATGTATTACTGGGGAAAAAACCCTTTTAATTCTTCCTCAGCTCTTTATTCAGAAAAAAAAGTATTTAATGGAGAATAGGCCTCTGAAAGCTGTAACAGGAACTTCAGAAATCTTTACCAAAGATTTTAAAAATTTAGACATTTTGCTTCACTTTGCATTATGATGATACAATTGCAAAACTGTAGCTTACTATGTCTGTTGCTCTGTAAGAAGAGCATGAAAGCATCTACCATTTTTCTGTGGCATGATGTTCTAAGTAAGCTGGCCAAGTGGCTTCAAAGTTGCTTTCTATCCATGGAAATAGGTCTAGCCTGCTGTATTTGAAGAGTCTGCTGAGAATTAGCTCAGTAATGAGGGGTAGGAAGTGTCAAGAGTTACTGATGTGTTTTGTTTGTACACACAAGACTAGTTCTGTTGACACCATACTCTGTATTTGAAGTAAAAGGTAGCATGGTCGAGGTAAGGAAGGTTATTTTCCTAACTGTGTGCTAAATCTCTCCCTTTGTTGGCTGACTTATGAAAGGTAAGAATGTATTACCTTCTTTCTTCATTCTTGAATGAATTCTTCTTCCATTCTATGGTGGAATTCACAGGCATGAAACATTTCTTGACATTACTGGAATCCATCTGCTTCATTTTGGTGGGGTTTCTTTCATTGCAGTAAACTACAAACTGTAACTTTGGACGGTAGTCAGAAAGTTGTGTGTAGGTAGGAGGAGCATCATCTATTCACAAGAAGAATAGATTTCTGCAAGTGTTGAAATGAGCAAGGATTGTAGCTTTTGTGTCAAAGAACACAAAAAACTGGTAAAAAGTCCTCACTGGCTTTCTGAAGTGTTGTTTGGAAGTCTTTCTCCTCCTTGTAGATACTTGTCATTAGCTAAAATGCAATTAATAATTACAAAAACTTTTCTTAATTTTGTAAAAGATCAGTTCATTTTGTAAGCTTGAAAAAGGTGTTAGGATATTACTACTCCTGAAGTAAATAGATTACAGCTTCATGTCCAGAAAAATGTCCGTATTTATAAGGTAGTGCCTGCAGTCCATAGGTAGTTTAATATCATTTAGGGTAAGTGGTCCATCAAGCCTGAGAGTTGCATTCATTTAAAAAATGCATCAGTTTAAGCTGATTTTAAGCCAATCAGAGCTATTGGACAGGCTTAATTTTAAAAGTTTTAACCTCTTGCTATTGAAATGTCTCTGAGTTGAGATGTATCATGAAAATGGAGGTAATCACAGAAAGGGTTAGACTGAAAGTATCTGAATGTAACATGAACTGCAGAAGTGCTCAAACTCGTGTGGTATCAAGTATGATGCAGTCTCCGAGTATTCCTGTTTCATCAGTATTTTTGTGTGTCTCTCATGTAATTGAAATGGCTTATTTATTGTCTATGAAGGCCTTTGTAGGTTAAGAGTATTCTCTTAAAAACTAAGTTTATTCACTCTTCATTCCATTCAAGGAAGAAGAAAGGAAAAGGGAACAAGAAGAACAGAAGAAAAGAGAGAATGAGATGGTTTTTAAAGCTTGGTTACAGAAGAAGAAAGAACAAGTGCAAGAAGAAAAGCGAATTCATCGTGCTAAGGAGCTAGAAGACTTGAACAGCAAAGTAAGATCACCCTAATGTAAGAGTGGGATCTATAGTGCCCTGGTTAGATAGGAAAACTAAATTCTGAGCCTGTGTTCTAGCTAAGGATATGAAAATTTAGTGACTGCTAGGAAATGCCTTTGCTCTGTTGTTTTCAGTGAAGAGCTAGATTGACTTGCACGTTTAGGATTGTTCTGCTTGGCAGGGTACCTTGCCTCATTGAAGCTGCATAAATGAACTTAATAGCTATGAAATCACAGGAGATACAGCAATGTTCCATTTTATCTGAGAATGATTTGTTTGAACCCTGCAGTGAACAAGCAGCCAGAAAACACTTTGAAGTGTATTCCTTGCCATCAGAACTTGTTGGCAAGCAGTTAATGTGTGTGACTTCCTTAGTCAAAACCTGAAGATTCACATGCTCTGTTCTGAAGTTTCTCTGCCTTGCAGCAATGGCCCTGAAAAGCCAAATTCAGTATTTTTAAAAACATTCTGCTTTGAATGCTTGCTCATCTATTGGGTTGGGCAAAAAGTAATTGCAGGGGTTTTTTTAGTAGATGTCTTGAAATGTAACTAACTTCATTTTAAACTGCAGATTTGTGTGTAACTTGATAGCTAACAGTTCAAGCTTGTTTTAGAAAAAGAAAATGCATGATTTCATTAACAATTATTTATTTGGCGTTGATTTCAAAATGGAAAATCAAAAGGAACATTTTTGTCATATTTTGCTGAATTACTTCCAGAAAGGAAAAAATGCTGTGGCAAGCTCATAACAAGTTATGTGATGTGTATGGTGAAGATGCCTTAAAACTATGGCAGTGTCAGAATTGGTTTACTGTATTTTGGTCCGGATATTTTGATGTTAAAGATGCACCATATTCAGGAAGGCAAATCGATGTTGATAATGACAAAATAAAGGCATTGACTGAATCCAATTGGTGTTTAACAGCGCAAGGGATTGCTGATAATCTTAACATATCGAATTGAGTGTTGGAAACCATTTAAAACAACTTGGGTACGTTAGTAAGCTCAATATTTGAGTACCACAGGAGCTCAGAGAAGTTCATCTCACTAAGCACATTCACATACATGATTCTCTTTGAAACGTGAAGAAAACGATTCATGTTTGAAACAGATGATAACAGGCAATGAAAAATGAAATATCTACAACAATGATGAACAAAAAAGATCGTGGAGCAAGTGTGCTGAACCAGCTCAAAGCACTTCAAAAGCAGACATTCACCAAAGGAAGGTTATACTGTCTGTCTGGTGGGATTTCAAAGGTATTCTGTATTTTGCATTGCTTCCAAGGAACCAGACCATTAATTCAGATGTGTACTGTCATCACCTGCATAAATTAAATGGTACCATCAAACAGAAGCGTCCAGGATTGGTGAACCACAAAGGTGTTGTGTTTCTCCATGATAACACTGCACCACATACAAATTTGGTCACTCATCAAAAATTGTTGCAGCTTGGATGGGATATGTTACCACATCCACCATATTCACCAGACCTGGCACCATCAGACTACCATTTGTTTTGTTCTTTACAAAACACCTTGAATGGGTAAACCTTCACTGCTGATGAGGATATCAAATCATTCTTGGAACTGTTTTTTGAGCGCAGAATAATGAAGTTGCCTGAAAGATGGCAAATGGTAATTGAAAAAAATGGACAATATATTGTTTAATACAGTTCTTGTTTCCCATGAAAAATTCACCTTTCATGTACCCAGAAAAAAACGCACTTACTTTTTAGCCAACTCAATATTCTGTTAGTCCATGCCAAATTAGCATATGCTCTGGTTTGCTTATGAAGCGTGTTTCATGGATCGGAGATGCCAGCAGGGTTAAAAAAAAATTACTATAACATGCTTAATATAAAGGTAATTTAATGATAAGCCTTGTGTATAGATGATGTCTTTTTGGTTTTTTTTTAAACAGGAGAGGAGCAGGAATCCAGAAGAAGCCTTCAAGTTATGGCTTAAAAAGAAGCACCAAGAACACATGAAAAGAAAACAGATCGAACTTTTGAGACGCCAAGCTGAAGGAATTGCGTTTTTTCCAAGAACAGAGGAATGCAACAGAGCCTTTAAAGAGTAAGTAGGGTCATTCCTAGGGAATCATATTTGAAAATTGTGTAGTCTGTCAGCTTAAGGCTGGTCATTTTATGGTACACCTTTACTGCTGAAGTCACAGAATCACAGAACGTTAGGG